>NC_142068.1:42427727-42729772 GCF_059756535.1 Pantherophis guttatus
GATACTGGCACAAAAGTGGCTTCTATAAACCAGGATAAAAAGAAGAAAGTCACCCCACAGTTCAATTTGCTCAAAAGCAGTTGCTATTTTTCTTACAATAGGTTTGAAGGATGCCACAATGGATATCAGATAAGTTCCAACCAAACCGCTCAGCAACAGAGACTGCACGATGTAACAGTCATGAGGAAACCTAAAAAGTTACAAGTTTAAAGGCAGAATTTAAGGAAAAAAGGGAACTCCTCAGGAACTCAGCAGCAGCTTGAAAGCAGGGTATAATTTAGCTCCTTTATTTTATAAAAAGTTTAGAGTTAAGAAAATGCTTATAATTAATTCTGTCAGGTGCAAGAAACCAGGAACCAAGGTTATTCAAATAAGTAGAAATTTATTCCATTCTAGCTGTTTACAAGAATCTGAATTATTAATGGTCAAGGCAAATTGGTGATAAATAAGTGTCAATGGAATTCAAGGAGGGCTGGACTTGGATCTCTTATGAGCACGAAGGGACTCCAAACTGATGATGCACTTGCCCCACCCCGCCACCCCCAACTCAGCCTGGTCATCTCCTACAAATTCCTTGCCTAACTCCATATAATTAAATAAAAAGGAGGGATAAAATTCTAGTAATAATTTAAGCTCATAATAATAATAACTTTTATTTAACTTTTTTTTTTGCATTCCTTCCTCAAGTTTATAACCATTATCTTCTACAATCAATGATCTAAGCTAGGATGTCTGAATGAAATGCATGCATTTCCCCTCCCAAGAATAAGATGGCCTTGATGGAGATAACACAGGAACTGTTGGTTTGACATAAATATGTGAAGTATTTTTTAAAGTCCAAAATAGCCAGATAGCATTTGGAAGCATCTCACACAGAAACTGCCTGAATTCACTGAACTATAAGGAAGTGAGGTACAGCACAAACAGATTTGCCAGATTTCATGGATATTTTTTAAAAAACAAAGAATTTTTAATAGTTGCAGATGCATACTTGTTCTGAAAACTCATCTATCCATAAAAAAACAAGAAAGGTAAACTGGGGGTGACACATAGCATCTTGAGATCATAAATGGGATAGTGAGGTAAAGAAACTCATAAGTTCATGTTCTACTAAATTTGCATTTTGTGAATGGCCATGCCCACAATAACAGCCATTTTGTGAAACATCTTACCTCCATTTCAAAAGTGCCACCAAAAATGTTGATGCCCTAGCTACAAAATGTCAATTGCTCACCAGCTTTTTGTTCCTTCACCAGGTGCTCTACAGGGAGACGAACTGAATCATGTTCAATGCAAGATATAATGATATGTGGAAGTGTCCCTAAAGTCTTTTCTTCATGGCTTTCTTTTGTTGCAACAGTACTTCGTTTGCTGCTTTTCATAAAATCCTTCACTGCAGTATGAATCACTAAGTTATTTGCCTGGAGGAAAAGAAAGAAAGAAATACAAATCAGATCAAAGAGTCATTTGCCAAAACATAGGATAGAGACAGATTTTTCTTTGAGCTAATTACTATTTTTTGCTGATTTTTCTCATCCAGAATTTCATTTTCAAAAAATAAAAATAAATATGACTAAGACTAGAAACTGAAGGCAGTTTTAAAAATAAAAGCCGAATCAAAATAGTGTTAAACTATATCAAATATCTTACTTCTGTCCCTCCAGAAGTGAAAATAATGTCCTGGAACGGTCCTCCCACCATTTTAGCCAGATTTTCACGAGCTTCATTTATGATCCTCTTTGCTCTTTGACCTGTGGAGGCAAGACACAAAAATGTATCATATAAGGTAGATCCTGGGGGGAGGGGATTGTTCATCACACTAAAGGAATGTGCATTTATAATTATGGGCTTTTCCCCCAGTTGCACCTAATCATTATACAGAGATGTCCTGGTAACACCACTTTTCAGTCTTGTACCCATGAAATTACCTTCATTTTATTCCATGAGTGAGACAGACTTAAGTCATCATTTGCTCTATTTTAGTGTTAAAATGGCATTTTCTTCCTTAAATAAACAACACTCAACCCTAGCCACAAGGTGTGCTAAAATGCTATTTCTTTTCCCACTGTTTTGGAGGCAAAACATAATTTACAACTCTGAAAGTTATCCAACCATTATTGCTCCAAACCAATATTAATGAGGCTAAGTTTTATAATATCCAGTGATGGCTACCAGATACTAAGAACACATAAGCTATTTTGCTACTTTGAACTGTAAATGCCAGGTGTGGCTGATGCTTTGACTAATTTTACATACTTTTTAAAATTTATTTGTATTGCTTTTCAGTAACACATCTGACTGCTTTCTGTTAAATTATATGTACATACACATACATTGCATGCCATCCTACCATCTTTTCAAGCAGCAAGCCCATGTATTGTTTTTTAAACAATGAAAAAATGCAGTGTTGCATGTGTATGTACATATAATTTAAACAAAATAGTCAGATCTAAATGTTACTAGGGCTATTTAGGGCTATCTCTATTTTCCATAGTTACTACTAGAAGTGACTGAAGACTGTAATGATTCAATGTTTGAGTCTTCTGATAAATCCTTAACTGCTATTCCAATAACCCTTTAAGATTAGAGCCCTCCTTTACCATTAGGCATGCTTGTACCCCAAAAAGGTGCTTTCACAAAACACTTATCAGACCTGCTTCATAAGAACTGCTAGGATTGCCCCATGCTTCATACATGGCTTCTTTAACTGTCTCAATCACTTCTGGTGCCAGAGGGGTAGTTGCATTGTAATCCATATAAATTTTCCTATAGGAAATAGAATGAAAAAATGGTTATCAACAGAAAGAGGAACCACATAGATTAATACCGTCACCTTCACACTAGGTTGCAGTGTGTATTTTGGAAAATCTTCTTTGACAGATCTTTTCCATTGCTATCCATTTTTTCAAGCAATGACAGTACTGTATTTTACCTCCAAATGTTACAAAATTGTATTTTTATACCTTCTCTGAAAATTGTCATAAAATTGAGGAGGTGGACCGCCTCATGAAAGCCCTTTGATACATTCATTAATTTTGGAAGCATTATATATATATTTATGACTCTGAATCAGACATTTGAAATTGGCTAATAATCTTGGTAATCTGGATATTCAATTCCAGGATAATGTTTTTGAATGAGTTTTGCAACCCCATCCCATGCAAATTCAGTTTAAAATAAGCCCCACTGAGTTCAACTAGTTTTATTGTAAAACAAATCATACATGAAACAGCAAGATCTTAATACTTACATTAAAAGCAGAGACCATAATTTGGTAACAAATAAATTACATACCTGTTTGATGAGATATTATTTTTTCCATTAGTGTTTAATTTCTCATTAGTCTCCATTGTTTGTTCCACTAGTATCATCTTCAAGGTGGTCTCTGCCATTCTCAATCAGTCTCCTTGTGAAACAATGCGCTGAAAAAGAAAAATGTATCATGCGACTCTCAAGATCACAATTTGTTTCTCTGCAGTGGCCTGCCAGCTGTCTGGTTCAGGTACTTGCAGAGATAGCTAAAACTCCTTAGAAACTCCTGCAAGTAAGCATGTTGGTTTCAAAAGAAAGACGTACAAAAGAATCTAATGCAGATAGACAGAATGAAGGGCTATCTTATATGTTTGGCAGTAACTGCTTCTAGGTGACAAGTGACTGGCAAGGAATGGAGCAGAGAATACATGGCTGGGAGAGCCTGAACCCAGATGATCCATGGTCAGGAAAAGGAATCAAGGAGATCCCTGAATTCGGTTGCCATTACCTTTTTATAGCTTTGCTGTCAGAAAAGCATTAGGATTGCCATAGTTAATTCTCAAAACACTTGTGTCCCCAGGATCCTAGGTTAAATTGACCACTAGGAGGCACCATATGACTGATTTCATCCTGGACCTTCATACTTTTGGTGACTATATATAGTGCGTTAGTTTATCCAGGTCCTGGAGCTTAACAGTTTCAGGAAGGAATACACAGAAGCTGGATAATTGCAATATATAAAATGTGGATATATACAATCAACCTTCCCTTATGCCCTCAGAGCAGAAAGGTAATGTCAAACCTTTGGCATCATTGCTATTCTCAGGGAGGACTACAAAGAACTAGTATATGACAAAATTGAGCCAAAATTGGGTTAAATGAACCAACAATAAATCTTCTGACTGTATAAAAAGTTGAAAGATTATAGAATGGCCTCTGAGACTGCAACAGTGAACGGAATCTATTAGTTATATTAGCAAGTTATATTAAATTAACACATTAGTTCAAGCAGAAGCAGAAAGAAAAGTTTTAGATTTTTAATTAGATATTAATTTGTATATATGTTGTTCAAAATCTCTTTGAACCCATCTTTTTCTGTCAATGGTGAAACATTTTATGGACACCAGTAAGGCATAAGAGTAAGTAAGGCTCCTGAAATATCTCAAGCCGTCTCTCTGATTTAGGAGGTAGCAGAGTTATAACAATAAGAAGCCACTCACTGATTCACCCTCAGTTTTCTCTCTTTTAAAGACATTTAATTTGATAGCCATTGACAAAGCTTATGAAAGAGAACTCCATTCTTTAGCTCCATGGGAAACTCATGACTCCACGTATAATTATAACTCCCAGCATCCTTCAACACTGGTCATCTATTGAAAACTACAGTTCAACAATTACTGTACTGAAATAGGGAATCTATCTAACATTTTAGTTTTGCAGGAAGGGAACTTACATTGCCTTACTAAAATCAGCTGACATTGTTAGTGCAGCATTGAATAAGACTAAACAATAAAATCTTGTATGATATTTAGAGCATTTAATTCTCATATACTTGGTAGTATAGGCTCAACCAAATCTGTCCAGTTTTCAACTTTTCCATCTTCACCTCTTTCTAATTACTATCACTCAGTAGTTGCTCCTTAAAAGCATCACTGGTTTATCAAAAATAGCTGTGGAAATGGTTGCTTCCTAAATAACTGAGTGGGGTGTAACATGAGTTTTTCAAGAAACAAGTATCCAAAATATACCTATTAATGTCTATATCAAAGTTTAGTGCCTGCAGATATGCTGAACTTAAATTTCCTTAATATCCAAAAGAAAGGGGTACCCTAGTAAAGGGTTGGATCACAGTAGTAAGGACTTTCATCAGTCAAAACTAAATTAGCTCATTAAATATTTGACACAACACTGCAGTTCCAGTGTTCTGTTGTAATTCAGTTTTAGCATCTTGAATTAAAATAATTTAATGTTTTCTTTCTTTATCTCCATCTTCCTTCTGGTTTTAAACTGCAAGTCCTCTGGGAGAGAAGGCTCATACTTTCGGATTCCGTGCATTATTTAAAAGCACATTTAACATAAACTATTAATATATTAATATAAATATCAATCTTATAATATGAATTTAAACAATTCTGTGCCAAGGTTACCTTTTAAATTTTTAGTTAATCTGATAATAAAGAGAAATTTTCACCAAGCAAAAACGATGGCACAATATCAATCAAAAGATAAACAGAATTTCCCTCCAGGAAAAAGAAAACCCGTAGCGCATCACTGTGTGACAATATCCTGGAGAGAAAAACGGAGAAGCCGTCAATCACACAACCAAGCGAGCTTCTGACCATGGTTAAATGTCGAAGACTTCAACTAGGCGAGACAATTGTTACACAAACTTCACGGCGTCGCCATTGGTTACTGAGGGAAATACTCTCAACGCAAACCAGTCCGCGCTCCTCCTACTCAGCCATAAGCAATTGACTGCGATTGCAGCCATTGAAAAAATAACCCGACACGCACCAAGAAAAGCTCTTAAAACACTGACATATAGTAGGAAGAACGGCAGGCACTTACTCTAGTCCCGCCCTAGTTGGCAAGGTGACGGTGGTCCCAGAGAAGAGCTGATTGGCCAATATTCGAATCTAGTTTTCGATTAACGGCAATTTAAGCAGGTTCCCTTTGGAGGACCAATCGAGTTTCTCCCCACCGAAAGCCAATTGGCTAAGAGCCTCCCTGTTTTGTGAGTCGGGCAGTTCTTTCGTCGATGAGGATGGTGCCATCCAGTTTTAAATAATCTACTTCCCCCCCCTACCCCGACCCGAACCCCCTTCTTTTTAACCGTGATGTCGTTTATTGATGCCCCTTACTAAATAGTGGTGATTTTTTTTTTTTTTTTGCTGTTATTCAGTCGGTTCTTTTTCCCGCTAGGAAAAAAAGTGGGCCTGTCAGAATTTTCCAAAACTTGGTAGGCCCTTAACCCACGTTTCGTCTTCGCTGACTAGTCAAAAACGAAACGCTGACGATTCCTGGTAGGTTAATGCTATTTTCATCAGCCGCTCGTTAAAAGCCTGTTTGGACCATAGAGATGGAAGGAATTCCCCCGAAAGCAAGCTGTAAATATGCCCTTCTTCAAGATGGCGGAGGTGGGTTCGCTTTTCCCTTTTTACTGCCTCGAGGTCTCGCGGGGTTTCACTAAAGATGGTGCGCGGCGCGTGGGCCTGTAAGTGACGCCTTACCGTTTTTTTTTTTTTTTTTTTTTTGCCGTTCTGGTAATCTGAAGCGGGAGGGGAGGGATGAGGGGAAAGGCGGAATTGGAGTTCACCGAACTGGGTTCCGCTGTCGCTGGCCTACGGGGAAAGAAAGGGCCTGGGCTTCAGATGGCCTGCTATACGCAAGTGGGCAGAGACTTGACGAGGCCGAGAGGGAGGAGGCCGCTCCACCCCCTTTCCTTATGGGTCGGGTGGCCCTTTGCTTTTTCTACGTAGCGTCCTCGTTTGGAAAAAGCCAAATGAAGTGAAGTAGCGACAGGGATCTGCCAAATGGAGAGAAGCTTCTCATTCTCCGTTTGGAAGGACAGCGCTCAGTCACTCACACCCCAGCGAGCAAATAAAGAGCCTATAGGTATTCTGGAGTTTGCTGACAGGGTAGATTGAGGTGGCTGGTGGGGTTCGTCTACCCTGTTTTTGGAAAGCTTCTAGGTTAAAGAACAGAATCGGGCGGTATACAATTTGAATGAATAATTGTTGTTATTTATGTGTTGCAGCGAAGACACTAGTAGTTTTGTGGCGCCCAAATACTAATACATTTATTATCCTAGAGTTTATTGTCCATTAGAATTCTTCCACCCTTCTTCTGGTCTTATGTTTTCTTTGGCCACCTGCCCTGCAGACGTGCAACTTTTTTTTAAAAAAAATTGCAAGCTGCTGGAAATTCTACAACTATAAACTAGCTCCACGATGTAAAGTTCGTATTTTAAAGGCTTCTTGCATTATTGGATAAAAATCGAGCACTGTACATGGGAGTGCCGATTACTCTCCTCTGTGTTTCCATACTTTTTCTTCATATCTAAGAAAAGTGCATTTTGTTTGGGGCAGCATTTCTTTGCACATATGTTTAAGTGTAATTACAGTATGCAGGATTAATATTTAAGAATGTATAGAGTTCTGGAAATTCAAGTTTAGTTTAAATAAGCTTTGCAGCTAAGTTGATTTTTTCATAGACTACAGCTTTTGAAAAGATGCAGAGAATTTCCATTGTGTATAATGAAGAGCATAAATAGTTAAAAGTTGATAGTGTAGAGCAGGTTTAATGTAGTTGTGATGAATAACTTGTTATGTTCAGCTGCAAACGGCTCCAAAAAAATACCTTTGAGAGGATTCTTACTTGGGACTATTGCAGTTTCCACCAGTGGAAAATATACATTTATTCATTTAATACATATATTGCCACACTATAAGTATGGTATAACAGAAAAGCAGACTAATTGAGAAATAATGGCAAAACTATTAATTTTCATAAATTATAACCAGAAATATTCTAATAGGTATATGTACTGGAAATCTTAAACTTTTTTCTGAATAGGTCAACTTTTAAGGAATTTCTAAAGGATAAGAATGATGGAACCATTGAGATTTTTGGTGGGATGGCATTCTACATGGGGTTTCCATTCCATTGAGGAATAAAATGTCCTTATTTTTCCCTAGATTTTATATGGACAAGGAACCTTCAGCAATCCAAATAGAGGTCTTTGTCCTGAATAGGTAGAAGCTATTTCAAGATGATCCTGAATTATTTTAATTTATATAGGCATCCAGTTGTCATGTGAATTAGGGCATAGTACACAACTGCAAAATTTTACAATATAATAACATACAGAGACAACTTCATTGAATCAAAAATAATTTAAAAATAGTCAAGATGGTAATAAAACCTTCTGGCCAGTTCCTGTGGGAAAAGTGAAGTCTTAAGAGCCTTTAAAGAACAAGGCCAGGAACAAGACTGCACGGTATCTAAATCTCAGCAGGCATGAAAGTAGAAAAGGCATGCTTCCTAGACCCTGCCAGATGACACTGCATATGTGATAGGTTCATGCCTAGTCTCCCAGATTTTATTGGATGCTAAAATGAAGTTGGGCTTTAATTCATTTTGAATTTGCCTGTGAGTTGCCATTTGGAATCAGTGTGGATTCTAGTATTATGTATGACAAGTATCTTTCACCTGCGGACAAATAGGCATTTTGGTCCAACTGTAGCTTCAGAACAATTTTAAAAGACAGATCCTGTAAAACATAATGCAACTTAATCTAGAGATGGCGATGACATGGCTTTGTTGCTTTTATTTGTCTTTTAGGTTATATTCCTGAGTGTTGTAACAGTGATATGGGCAGGATATAAATTTAACAAAATAAATTACTTTGTTGCATAAACATTGTTTTATAAATCTGTATTGTTTGGGAAAAATTAGTTATCTCTGTCAATAGAGGTAGTTGAAAATAGAATTATTTCAGTAAATAAAATAATATACTAACGTTTTATTCAGTTTAATGAAACAGTAAGCTGCTTATTCATTTACACATCAAAAGCAATGTAATCATGCTGGCAGCAGGAAAGGGTCAAATAAAAGCCTTTTTTTTCTCTTCCCCCCCCCGCCCCCCTTAGCAGAGTGGAGAGGTTGGAGGAGGAAGAGATTTCAAGAGTACTGTAAACCATGTAGCTTGCCTGCAACTCTCAGTCTTAGGCTGCCAGTGTGATTGCATTGCTTTTGACAGTAGGTGGACACTTAAGCATTCCAAAGAGTGGGGGAGTGGTAAGGCAAAGGAAAGCTAAAGGTGTGAAACTGAGTAGTCTTGTCTCTTCCAGCTGGAAAGCATGGTTTGTGATTTCCCACTTGATGACTGCTTTGCTTAGAACTACTTATATAGCATTTTTGAATTCGAATTCTCATTTTCATTGTTGGTGTTATTTCAGCTAACATCTCCCTTCTTTTTCAGCTTTTGATATAGAGTGACTTTAAACAGGAATTATGGCAGCTTTGGATAAAATAAAAGCAAAAAAGACTCTGGGAACTGTTGATTATGTAGAATCATCTGAATTTGCACAAGGAATTCTGCCTACTAAGAAGGATGTCATTCAAAACATGTTGTATTTGTTGCATCCAAAAAGGGCTGGACAAGCACAACGATCCAAAGAAGATGCTGCCCAATTGCTTGCTGAACTTTTGCAGGAACACTGGTTGTTTTGCAATCTATATACCATAGCAACACAGAGCATAAAAAAGCATATTCTGAAAGTATATGAAGAATTCTCAAAGTTATACCAATCCAGAAAGCGAAGAAAAAATGAACTGTTTATTCAGAAAGCAGATGACTTCAATAGGAGTTCAGAACAGCTTTTTGATATATTTTGTACAGACACTGTTACACGAGAGAAATTGGAGCAGTGCAGTGGTGTTAAGATGACAGATACTGAATGGAAATTCCTTGAAGATCAGAGGAATGAGAGAAAAATGTACTTTGAGGACTTTGTGGACAAAAAACAAATGGAAACAATAGAAAGACGGAGAAAGGTTGAGTCATTAGAGCATTTTAGGAAAATTGCAGAGGAAGAGAAAGAAGCTCGTAAGCGGAAAGAAATGACTTCAAATAGGGATGAGCAGCCAGTTGAAGATGTTAATAAGAATAAAGATGACTCCTGTCTTGAATACAACAAGGGAATTGGAGGGTTTTCAGATAAAGCAAAAAGAAAGCGTCTGTCGTCTTGTTGGGTAACTGGGACAGCAACTTCAACCACTTACAATGAATCAGTTCCTTCTGAAAATCAGCATCTACGTATGAATATCAGAAAAGTCAGACCAGGATTCTATGAGACTTTTGACAAATACAAGAACTGCTAGTTTGATATCTGAACTCTCTGGAGGAATTAACTTAGATCTTAAAGTACCCAGATTATTTGGGAGTTGGTGTAGATAATTATGTTGGGCTCCATTATTGTGCAACAGCAGCACCAAAAGGATTGGTAAAAAATAGTCCATGGAAAAGGTTAAGATAATAGCCATTTAGTTTTATAGCAATATATTCACAAAGAAAAAATATTAGTTATGAAAAAACTATAACATTTGCAAAAGAATCTGAAGCTCCAGTGTTTATAAGCTGAAAAAAATAAAGTAGACATGAACAGGTTACATTCCATGAGAATAATGTATGTATTTCAACAAACTGCTTAGGAAGATAATGCTTTATCCGTTATGTACAGCATTTGAATCAGACCAGGCATACTAAAAACATAATATGGAGGTCTGAGAAAGAAAAAAAATGAAGAATAAATTAATTAAATAATATGTTGTATTCCAGCTCTGCATCTCTGGAGATTGGAAGACCATATCCAATTTATTAACCTAAGAAGCTATACATGGCTATTGAAAGGAACAGAATTCATAGTCTGTGTGTAACATTGGAATATCGTGGATCACAATAAACTGCAAACTCAAACCATGACAACTAAAACTCTGTCCCTTAAGGAAAAATAATAATTGGTCCCAGTGATTCAGAAAGTGCTGTTATTTTCTAGGGGAAAAAGAAAACAAAAACCTGTCTGGCTCTAAGAGATGTAGTATATATAACTTGCAGTTGATACACTGAGATTCAAATGGTTTTAGGTATTTGCACAAAAAGTAATGGATTGCTTATTTGACCTAGTAGATAAGTAGTTGCTAAGAAACCCTACACTTTGGCAAACCAGTTCTTGTAGATAATTTGATAGCTTATTGGAAGAAAACAGGAATTTTAAACAATGGCTTTAGATACCAGTGTGCTGGTGACAGCTTTCATTTTTCTGAATTCTTGGCAATTATTGTTGGTAATTATGTAAAAAAAAAAACTGTAGTTAAAAGTAACGGGAAGATGTGTAAAACACAATATGATAACATAAGGTGAACTTGCCTAAAGGTTAAAAAAAAAGTCTCAGACAATTTTGAATGTGTAAACTGATGTTTGCAACAACAGAAATATCTAGCTACTTAGTCATACCAACTGACTTTGTAAGTTGATTCTTTAAAGATTTAAAACTTAAAATAATTTCAAATTTTTACCTTATAATTCTAGAGTAGTCCCATGGCAAGATAGGCAGCAAATGAATTCAGTAATATTTTAAGAATAATTCTGCATAAATTAGGTAATTTACATTTCAAGAGCTGTGGTGGCACAGTGATTAGAATGCTGTATTGCAGGCTAACGCTGCCATCAGCCAGGAGTTCAGACCTGACCAGCTCAAGGTTGACTCAGCCTTCCATCCTTCCGAGGTCGGTAAAATGAGGACCCAGATTGTTGGGGGCAATATGCTGATATTTGTAAACTGCTCAGAGAGTTCTGTTCTAGCACCATGGAGTGATACATGTCTAAGTGCTATTGCTATTGCTATTACATATTTTTGTTTCACATCTAAAAGCTTTTTTCTGTATTTTTAGCATTATATTTTCCATGTATTCCCCTATAACAACGTAACTACTAAAATAAACAGTACACACAGTACAAGTGAATATATGACTAAGCGAGTCCAAACTGGTTTTAATTATGTAATTGTTTTGTAAGGAAAATATCAATTTGAATGCTAAACTAGCAACAAAAAAATAAGAAAAGCAGTGTTGGAATTAAGCATATTGGTTAACTCTGTGCCTCTGGGAAGCCTCCAAATAAGGTGCTGTATGTTGATAATAACTCCTATTACAATTGGTCTTTAGATACTGGAATTCAGAGGCATAAACATATCCTGAAAAATGGCAATGGCAAACCTGCCTAGAAAACTATATAGTCCTTAGGAATGAAGCTTTACTCTAAATTCTGGTATTTAGAGCCATATAACTTCTAATTATTCGTATTCTGATACTTCCAAGAATGTTTTGAATCCTCCTTTAAAATCATCTAAAAAGTTACTTGTTTTATAAAAATGAATCTATATGATTAAATTAAGTGGTGTATAATGTGGAATAGCTTCTTGAATTTCCCACCATTCACCTTCACCTGATAATCTCTGATTCTGGTTCTGACCAGTATCTCTGACCAGATTCTGGTTCAGACTAGAGTCAGATAATCTTTGACTCTGATTCTTATGGAGAAGAAAACAGAAAATTAGATTTAGTTAAGAAGCTTAGTACAGTAAATGGGGGAAATGACTCATGGGCCTTATTTTTTCTTTGAAAGTCCTGAAGATTAAGGAATATACAAACTAAATCACTTGCTATGTTTTATATAGGATGTAGTAAAATTTTTTTAGAATAATGGAAATTCTGAGAATGAAATCTTGAGAATGGGAAATGTATAGCTCCTAGGTTAATTCCTTTATATCTACCTTTTACAGCTAAAGGAAGATGATCAAGTATGTTAACTTTGTCTGTATTAAGCTTACTTGAGCGGTACCGTGATCAGCTACAGAATAATCAATTGCATGACTAAGACAGTTTTCATTGAAATGTAAGAAGGCTCTCAATTAACAGTTTTAATTGTTTTATAAACTGAGTGAAGTTTTTTTTCTGGCCAAGAATAAAATTGCTTAAAAGCAGCGTTCTGATTGTCTGCTATGCTTTTCATCAATATATTAAAGCTTTGTGGCCTTTATGAATATTAACAGGACCAGCATCTCCCTGATCTAACTTTAATTGGAAGATGCATCTGTTCCATTTGTCAATTTTTTGAAGCTGAAACACGAGATTGAACACAATTTTATTCTTTCTCAAACCTTTGCAGTTTTTCCTTTTATTGTTTTGATTTCTAACTAGCAAATCTGTTTCTAATACTGATTCTGTCATGTGAATAAACATCTCTGACTGCTGCTGTTTCCTGTTTTAGGTCTGATATTATAGAAAGCATTCATCATGCATCCTGGAAGAAGAAAATAAATGCTTATGATACAACAGTCTCTGTAATCTACTGTTGCACTGCATAATAATAATTGATGTCTAAAGCTCATTGAAATAGTAATTGGGTGGAACCAATCCTACCTTTGAGGGGACCCTAACCATAACTACTTAGAAGGACTGCCTCTTAATCCTACTTCTTTGTCATTATATGGAAATAGAATCAGAAGTTTGATACTTGGCCTGAATGAATAGAATCTTTCTTCACAAGGCAGTTTCTAATATATCACACATGGTCATATCAATCAAGTTAAAATTCCATGCAAATTTCCGGTCAGAAATTGCTAACCAATTGCGATTGCAAATATGAATAATCTTTGATACCAAGTTCACATCATTGATTAGCAGCTGAATCATTCCAGCATATAGTCAAAATCTGCAGCTGACACAAAATAAGTCCAGCTTTTGGGAACAGGAGCTCTGTCCAAAATATGCTTGCACCTGTCCATATTTTTCTAAATATGCACATTCAGATTATTCAATAAAGCACTAATGCTAACTTGCTTGGACCATATTTGCACTTCTGAGATGCTAAAAGTACTTTTACAGAATATATATGAGATTTACTTCCCACCATCACTACCATTCCCTATAACCCTTGAGATGTCCTTTGCTATCTTAGCTTGCCTTTAGTTTTTTGGGGGTACATATGCATACTTCATAGCACTTGGTTGTAGTCTCATTTAATGTGGCAGTTTTGAAAATAAGCTTAAGGCTTATATTTGTAATAAATCAGTTTATCATTTAGCTTTATTAAAAAGTAACGAAATAATGGAGCCTGGTGATCACCAAAGAAAGGGTTACCAGATACACAATGCTGCATAAGGAGAATAAAATTTTGGGCTTACATAAAACATCCCATTCATATCGTATACAACTCAATATACCATTATTAATTATAGTGCAATCTTTACACTTTGGAAGTGATGGATGACAGTATTTTGACTTTATTTTTCTAGTTCTTTGCTAACAGTTCCTAGAAATGATGGCAAAGCTTTATTTTGATGAAAAATACATTTGTTTATTAGCTTGTTCTGAACTATAGGAATAAAATGGATTAAGTGCTGAAACTTCTTCGAAACCTGTTAAATTTTATTTATTTAGATTTACATATATTTAGAAACTGACCATTTCGCTCACAGCAATTTTGTTAGGAGCACTTTTTTATGCAAAAATGAAGGGTGGGGTTTGATTTTGTCCACCCAGGAGGATTCCAAGCCCTCATTTGTCATCTTTCCTTACATTTATATGATCGTCTCAACTATTTTTCCAAATTCTTCATACAAAATTGCCTTGTCTTTAAGCAGACACTTGATTGTTTTAACAGCATTTTTTATAACAGTTCTCCCATTTTTGTATATTGCATAATAAAGCCAATAATTCACATGCTATCAGGATTACGGGAATTGTAATTCAATATGTGTAAGAAATGTTGGCCCCTGCTCCTGTGTAGCATCAAGTCAATCATGGTTTGTACATAGTGAATGGAATTACATAAATCAGATGAGCAATATAGATAAGCATCATGAATGAATTCAATCCTTAACTAGCAACAGCCCTCAATGCTTTCAGGTAAATCTTTCCCAGTGCCAATTTCACCTGAATTTTTAATTTTACTTGAAATTCTAATATAGTACATACTTCTGTTTCTTGCAGTTCCCACTTCATTAATGAATTTGGGTGAGGTACAATGCCACAAACATACTCATGTAAGTATGCACAGTTCTAAAAATTATCCAAGTTAGTTTTTCTAAAATAGAATGGACATTTGTGGATCTAAAAAAATACATCAGCAAATCACAGGATGATTTGAGTTGTATACTTTTATTTCTTTGGTGATCATTATTGTGGGCTTTTCCTAGCTTCATTTTAGTTAAGATATAATGATTAAATACCATGGAAAGTCCACAAATTTTGTCAAGAATAATTTAAAGTGCTTTGAAACCAATTACATACTTGGGAGTAATGGTATATTTATTTTGCATGAAATGCAGTTTCTGGTCCAATTCTCACAGAATTACCATATATAAGAACACTACTCACAGCTTTTAACTGTCGCCTGATTTTCATGGACTGAAACAATAGAGTAGTATTAGGTTTTCTAAAACTCTAAAATTCTAGGAAGTCCATTGAAATTCTGAAAAATGAGTTAATGCACAGATCATCCTAGGATTTTATTATTAACAAATAGCTTTAACGACATTTTATTACTATAACAAAAAAACTTTAACGTTACATTATTATTAAATTGCTTTAACGACATTACTTAAAACAGTATAGAAAAGTTCTGAAAAGTCTAGCTTCTCTTTTTCCTTCCTTCCTTGAGCAAAACATTTTTTCCAAGTCAGCTGAAATAAAACATCATTTGGTGCTGAAAAACTGCCAAAGAGACAGGGATTTAGCTTTCTGTAAAGCCATAATGTTCAATCACAAGTTTTTAATTGGCATCTATAAAGATATTTAAATCTCCAAATATTGCTGATCATCTGCCAATATCTATCTATATACCGGTACTGACAACTTCATCTTCATTTGGGTTATAAACCACTTGATGGTGGTTTATAACTACTAGGCCAATTTCCATTTAATTATATTCTCCCTATACTGACTCCTTATTCTGGTCCTTCAAATGTGTGAGGTCTGCAACTCCAGAATTCAAATTCTGTATGGAAATCACAGACTAAAGAAGATTGCCCTAGGCTCTGACTGCTCTTGACCTGCCCTCCTATATTTGTATTTTAATTAAATTATGACAATAACTTCTCAAACAACATGGATATAGGAGCTCAATATTATTATATTCCTGATTATAGTCATATCTTTGCAACATAAAAAATTTAATTGGCAAGTCTCTCATGCAAGTTATGGAGCCTTATCAAAACTGTAAGGGACCAGGGTGGGGTGGGGTGGGGACCCAGCACTTCCCCATCCACAGTATAACCTTCTCATTTTCCAATCAAGAAAGGTAATACACAATGTATGCAGATGGCACAGGGTGGAGTGAAACACTGAAAGAAACACGATATTTCAAATAATAAAGCAGTCTAAATAGGCTTTACTGGAGAGAGCTTTTATTTCTCAGATTCATCAGAGTGTTATTACTGAGTTTCTGTTTGTATCTTCAATCAAATTTTGTTGCTCTTCGTTTCACATACCACCTCCACCCTCCTCTATCCTTATTTCAAGATGGAACAATATAAAGAGCACAAGGAACTACAAAAAGCAGATATTGTGTTGATTACCGTTTAGGAGGTGAGATCAACAATGTGGTATCTCTTGATTATTAGGACAGCTGGCTAAGCATGTCAAAGCTGAATACTTAGAAATATTGAAAGAAATGAAAAACAACAACCAAGGAGTCATTGGAAAAGACCAATTATAGACAGAAGCATCATCTTTTTGCAAACTATGTTTGCAAGTCTAAATGTTCCAAAGCCAGCGTGGTTGGCAGAAAGGTTCATAAAATAATAATGATCTTTCAGAATATCTTACCTCAAAACTGGAGTTTAAATTATCTCCAGACATTTTTAATAAGGTTTGATTCCTGCAAAGTTGATCCAAAGATAAACTTGGAAGATTAGTTTACTCCTTTTGTACATGTTTCTGTTCCAGGATGTTCAATTCCAATAGAGCATTAGGGGAAGGAGATTTGAGAAAATTACTGAAGATTTATCGCACAGAGATTTCGATGGCAGTCGATGATGTCTTCCCATTACTTCATGGGCTTGCTGATCATGAAATTGTCACTGAAGAGATGTTCAAGGTGAGAGGGGAAAAAATCTGGGTACTATGTAGCTCTTCAGTCCATAATATTGGAATATATCCATTTCTTTTAAGCCATTCATTTAATGTGTTACAATAATTTGCATATTTGCTGTTTTATTTTATACAATATTATATATAGCTCATATTCAGCTATGCTTTTGCTGATCTATCACTTTTTAACTTTGGTGTTTTTATTTTTCATTACTGCATTTTCTCTTTCATTCTGTGCAAATTATTGGAATGTGATGGTTTTTCAGACTACTTTGTATAAACTTTTATTTGGGCTGGTAGGGTGAAAAATCAACAGAGTTTGAAACTGTATATCCTGGGTATTAACTTTTAGTATCAAAGTATGAATGAAAGTGTTGTCCCCCAATTTATATGCCAAAGTTTATGGATATAGTTTGAAATAACTGCAAATGACTACAAAGAAATGCCTGTCTAAAGACATTAGTTTAGGTAGAGAGTAATCTGAGGGTACTGGTAACTTTTTCCCACTCTTTTAGTATTACAGTATTAGCCTTTTGCTTCAATTTCTAAAGCACTTTCCAAACTACTTATAATTCCAAAAAGCTCGCATTCAATTTTCCTCAGTTTCTAGTTTTTTTCCAAAATAAATTTCATTTTAACCCTTTCTTTGCTTATTGCAAATAACTGCTTAAATTTATAAATACTGTATTCATTATTATTATGTTCTATTTATTACATTATATTGTTGGATTTTCTCTCCAATATACATTCCTTTTGCATGAACTTTTCTGTGTACTAAATCTCTTTTTATTTATTTAATTTATTTGCTGTTCATCTTATTTCGAAGCGACTTTGGGGAGCTTTTTGTACATCTAAATACCATAGATGTATAAAACATCTAATATACCGTATATTAAAGTTAAAGTCATCCTAAAAATATATACACTTTAAGGCCAGGTTTAAATTATACTGCAAAATTCAGAAATCATCAAAATTTAATTTTGTGTCTTAGTTTGTGATGTGCAAATGAGATAAATTGCATCAAAATTATCTCTTACTCTTTGTTTATAAAATAGAATATTCAGATGTTGAGACTATTACCATCCCTAATTAGCTTCTACTCAAGAAGATGGACTACAACAAATAATATATACTGCATGTTAAGCATTTTGAACGAATAAAATATATTTGAGAAATAGGTCAATTTTGCATTTTTCCTCTCTTTGTCTTGAAGGACACTCTCCACCTGAAGGAAACTGAAGGTTGCCACAGGGCTTTTTATACTATGTTGACATGGTTGCTAAATCAGGATTTATCTTCCATAGAAGATTTCTGGAGAGTCCTTTTCAAAGAGTACAACTTGGAGAGGTATTCCAAGCTTCAGTCCATTTGGAGCAGCTTTCCTAAAGGTATAATATGTCATTATGGCCTTAAAATGAAATTTATAGGAGACAGTGAGAAGTTGTGAATAATAGGTAGTATAGAAATTGGGAATTATGGGAGTAACCCAAGTTGTATCTAATTGGCTGAATGTGGTTCATACTAAAAGTAGTGTATTTGGGACATGCCTAGCATATAAAAAAATGATTTAAGTACAAGCTAAAATTCAAGTTTAATTAAAGCCAGCCACTTGATACAATGATGAAAATGTGAGTTAATCATGGTAGCACATTTAGAAGATCTATCTTGTGGCTTGTATCTGTCTTTGCTAAGGAAGAAGTCACCTTCAATGTGGTTGGAGATAAATTTCCACAATTGTAGGCAAGAATCTCAGTCAGTCTCAGTATTTCTCCTTGTTTTCAGATATGGATTTCGGCAAGCATCGCAAAACAAAGAAAGTTGCCATTAGTCCAAAGACTGTGACTCAGCACAAATCACAAGGAAAGAGAAAGATAGAAGAAAAAGACCCTTTGCAATTAACTCAGCCTTCAGGGAAAATTGATCTGCACTTTGGTATAGAATTATTTACTGTGTTTTTACTGTATCTTGTGGGATATTGCAGTTTAACTAAAATATGAAAAGAATGAGGTTAAAGAAAAAAGGAAACCCCTCCCCAAAACTTAAGCATCTCAGAAGAGGAATCCATTGTAATTTATTTATTTATTTATTGGTTCAATTTATATGCCGCCCTTCTCTAGAGACTTAGGGCGGCTTACAATGCGTTAAGCAATAGCCTTCATACTTTTATATATACCTGCTTAGTAGGGCTTTCGCCCCCCCCCAAGCGGTGTTCTTTTTTATACAAAGTCAGCTTATTGCCCCCACAATCCGGGTCCTCATTTTACCTATCTCGGAAGGATGGAAGGCTTGAGCCTGGTGAGATTTGAACTCACAGTAATTGCAGACAGCTGGCAGCTAAGTGCTACTTAACAGCACTTAATGACATCATACTGCATTTTTCTCTTTTTATAAAATTAAAGACAACATGCAATTGGAGTTAAACTTTTTTTTACAGTTTATTTTCTTTACTAATGGCTCTCAAGCTTCTGAGAAAAGTATAGTTCATACTATTATCCTAATAAATAACATACAATAAGATTAATTGTTACAGGTAGTCCTCGACTTACAACTATTTGTTTAGTGACCAAATTTGCAATGGCACTGGAAAAAGTGGCTTACAACTTTTTTCACACTTAAGATTGTTGCAACATCCTCACAGTCATCTGATCAAAATTCAGGCACTTGGCAACTGGTATGTATTTATGATAGTTGCACTGTGCTAGCATCATGTGATCACCATTTGTAACTTTCCCAGCAGGCTTCCAACAGGCAAAGTCAATGGAGGAAGCCATGTTTGCTTAATGACCGCATGGTTCACTTAACAACTGCAGTGATTTACTTAACAACTATGGAGAAAAAGGTCGTGAAATGGAGCAAAACTCACTTAACAACTGCTTTGCTTAGCAACAGAAATTTGGGGCTCAATTGTAGTTGTAAGTTTAGAACTACCTGTATTGTGCATTTTGCAAAAAAAAAAAGACAATGTCTGCTTTCAGTATTGCAAACTGTCTTATAAATCAACAGGGTCCCTTCCTAAAACAAAAACAGTGAAGAAATCAGAAAATGCTGAGGTACAACAATACCCTCTTCCAAGTGGTAAGTTTATCACTTTGCTATACTTGTTGAATATGCTAATCCAAACTGTTCGGCTACTTCTGTGAAATAATCTACCAATCAAAATAAAATTTAAAACCATGCACAATCTTGTTTCATTATCAGATCTCATTAGATTTTAAAATGTCTCCCTGAGATCTCAAAAAGGAACAAGGAATTTCACAATAATTTGACATCTTTGTTTGGAGTCTTGTCAATGAAATATCGCATGACTTGGTCAAGTTTTAGATTTAATTTTGAAGTCTTTAGTTGCTAGTCTTTGACTAATCTATCCAACATTATCTTAATACTATTCCTTGATGTATGCTCACTCAGATATGATCCCAAGTCATTAGAATTCTGAATGGCTAAGGTATTATTCAGCATACAAATTATTTGTTTAGCCAGGGGGCCTATATATTACACTAGGTCGAAAAAAATGTCATGAAAGGCTACTCAGTAACTTTTGCTGAATCAACTTCTCATTGTAGCAGTTGATCTAAGCTGCCTTTTGATGATTTCATTTAAGTCTACTCTTTGCATGTAAGAAAACTGATTAATTATAAGATTCAAATAAGAAAAATCAGATCATTAGTTCAATATTATCTGCAGCCATCTCTCCACAATTCTCCTATCCAATTTAAAGAACATTCTAATTGCTAACTATTCTCTTCAAGGAACCAGCTTAATGTAATGGCTATGCCATCAAGCTAGAAACTGGGAGAGTATTTCTAGTCCCACTTTAGGCACAAAAGCAGCTGGGTGACCTTGGCTTTGCCCTCAAAAGAAGGCAATGACAAACCACTTCTGAAAAATCTTGCCAAGAAAATTGAAGGGACTTTTTCAGACAGTGTCCAAGAATCAAACATGACTGATAGAATAAACTGATAAGGAGAATATTTCAATGTTGAAATTAGAGGTCATTGGTTCTCCCTGAGCTTGGTTGTTTTTTTTGCAGATGTTTTATTACCCAAACTAGGTGACATCAGTGGTGGGTCTCAATTTTGTTTACTACCGGTTCTGTGTGTGTGGCTTGGTGGGTGTGGCATGGCTTGGTGGGCATGGTTTGGTGGGCGTGGCAGGGGAAGGATACTATAAAATATCCATTCCGTCTCCACTCCAGGGGAAGGTTGCTACAAAATCCCCATTTCCTCGCGATCGCTTGGATTCAGGAGGCAGAGAATAGATGGGGGCGGGGCCAGTCAGAGGTCGTATTTACCAATTCTCCAAACTACTCAAAATTTCCACTACCGGTTCTCCCACAACCTGCTGAAACCTACCTCTGGGTGACATCATCAGTGCTAGTATGGAATGGGGTTTGGTCTCAATTTATATTCTAGTGGTTTGCCCTGTTGGTGTTGGTGTTGGTGGAAGTGGTCTTGGAAGTTCTTTGGTTGGGCTGTTTACTATTAGTTTGTTTGGCAGTTTCTTGACTGAGATATTGTCATTTCTTAATTGTTGGTCCAATGTTAATCTTGGTGTTAATCTATGCACATCTGGGTGTTGATTGCTGGTATGGAGATGTTTTGGTCTATTTATTCCCTTTTTGGCTTGTTGATTATTTCTTTTGAACAGTATGTTAACAGAAAAAAAGTCTTCAAACAAAAACAATTTCAATGTCAAGATGAAGAATTTCCAAGGGAACGTTAACTTGATCATTTGTTATAATAGCATTTTAAAATGGTATTTAAGTAGATCTCATTTTTGCATATGGGGATCTGAGGTATAAAGGTGGGAATCTACACCAGTCAAGAATCAAACACAGCTCTTTCAAAGTGCTTCATTCTACTTTAGTAACACTTAATGGCACAACGATATTCATCATATTGTGTTAAACTTCTTTCTTGCTTTGTTGTAAAATCTATATCAAAGCTAACTTATTTTACACTCTGGGCACATACAAAAAAGATAAATATACTTTATATTACATTGTTTGAAAAGGTTAATTTGGTTTAATATTCCAGTTGCAGCTAAGGTTAAATTATCTCATAGGAAAGACACAGTTCCAAAGATGTCAAATATGTCTTTTTCCAGGCAATGCTAAGAAATTTGTTAAAGTTGGGGATGAATGTTATACATCAAGCACATCGGAAGAACTTGGAGAAAATAAAGCTTATGAAAAGAAGCCCAGCACGAATAACAAAGAACCCCAGGTTTCTGAATATGTATAATTATATACTATTATCAATTCTTATTCTCTTTGGATCTTTAGTAGTAAAAAGTAATCTATGTTGGAGTGGTTTCTCTGTTTAGAGTCAGTCTCATTATGGCAAGGTTATGGTGACCACACAGAGTCTTCATCCGTGAAGAAAAATAGGAAATCCAAGAGCTTCAATTAGTCTTATTTATATAGCACCAATAGCAAAGTACTTTTCAACAAGTGTTGCATGCATCTGCCAATCTATATTGCAAAACTAGCAGCTGAACGTGAATATGTGAACAAGACTATTCAATAGGTGAACAACAGCAAGAAAAAGATTTTCATACTGGTTCCACATGCAAGAGACAGATACTTGTGCTTGATACTGCATTGTTTACCTTACAAATTTGTAGGAAAGTGTGTGTAGGATTTGGATGTATTATTTTAAAGCAAAGGAACAAGTAATGGCTTTTGTATGTGTGCAGCCTATGTACTCTTTCTTGCTGCCTCACTGAGTCTTGCCAATCACTATTACTAAAACTTACTAAATTATTAAAAGCACAATTTCTCAAGATTTAAGCCAGAGATCTCATGAAACTGCAATGTAAGCTGTACAATTGACATTAAAAAAAAGTCTCTAACATTCTCTAAAAAGTGGAAAACAATCTCATACAATTTCTATAATTGTTCCATCTAATATGGCAATACATCACATTCTATATCTTGCTGAGGTAAATAAGAGAGGTGAGATTGTAGAAAGAACCTGTAGACATTTTTGTTGGAAAACTGCTGCTTAGACTAATCCTTTACTGTATAGGTAGTCCTCAACTTACAACCAGTCACCTAGCAGCCATTCAAAGTTACAATGGAAACCCCACCATGACTTATGACCCAATTCTGGAGTTCTGACAGCCACACAACCTCCTGCAGTCCCATGATCACATTTCAGGGTTTGGCAACTGGCTCAACTTTAGAGCCAGTCGCAGCAATCCATGGTCATATGACTGTGATTTATGATTATTATTTTTTTGCAGATTTCTGGTTTTTTTTACTGATTTCTGGAAAAAAATGCCCATAGGAATACGTTGATTCATTTAACGATCATGGCATTTGCTTAACGACTGCGGCAAAAAAAAAGTCATAAAATTGGGTCCGATCATGTGAATGCCTTGGATTATGACATTGATGACTTACAATTGAAATTCTGGGTTCCCTTATGGTCGTAAGTCATGGACTATGTATATATGACAATATTCTAATATAAATGAAAAATTTCCATAAACTTTCTTGTGATAGGAACAAGGGGGGCATGATGGGAGTTCTCCTATGTGTTACTAATAGTTAATAGTCTAGCTTTTTCCTAATCTCTAGTATATACCTAATGTATAACTTGCTGAATCCATCAGAGTGGGAAGTCCCAGTTTTCTTTATCTACTTAAACTGGTGTCAGGTTCAAAGATGTGGGTTTGGCTATGATGTATTTTTTTTCCTTCTTAGATGATGTGCCATTTCTATCAAGATGGAATTCCCCAAGTATTTCAAAGCATATAATTACCCTCTTTCTCACCTGAATTATTTTTAGGTTTACACTTCTCCCTGAATAGAGATAATCAGCAAGGTTTGCAGAGATTCAGGGCTCTGTATGTTAACTATGCTTGGAGATACCTCCCTGTTTTTACAGGGTATGTCTTCACAGTGTAGTTTTTGTCTCACTCCCAATCCAGGGTGGAGGGAACCTAAATTTGTCCTTAGCCATTCCAGTTTTAAAACAGTATTCTCCATCTTCTCCCACAAGTCTTAAAGTATGAATGAGATTATGACATCTTATTCATGATCTTAATGCTGCTGCTGTCAAGAGTTTGCATCTGGTAAGCTTCTGTTGGCTTGCTGAGGATGCCCTTGCCATTTGGTCAATATTCACTGCCCTCCATGGCTGCTTTGGCTTGGGTTACAAAAGAAACTGGACACCTGATTTCTGTAATATCTGACCCAGATTTTACAAAACATCAGGCATTATATAGGGATTTATATACAGTACATTGGTATACTGATCTTCTGGAAGACTGTAAGCCTAGTAGTAAATATGTCTTTATGGATCTTGAAGATCTTTAAAATAGGCTACTGGTCAAAATAAACTGAGAAATAATAATTTTAACAAGGGTCTGGTGATTTAATAAGTTCGGCAAAAGCAACCTCAGCCGTATGGAAAGAAATTGGTTCAAATTGTAATGTTCTTTTGTTTTAATCATTCTACAATTTTGCTGGCCAGAAGAACGATGATGAATGTGCCATCTGTAGGGATGGTGGAGAGCTGATCTGTTGTGATGGATGCCCTAAGGCCTTTCATCTTGGTTGCCTTATACCACCATTGACAGAAATTCCAAGGTAAAAACAACTTTTATCCATCTAAAACTGAATATAGCCTTGGGTACAGATTTACAGCCATTTATTTTCTTGTGTGATTATGGTTCTTTGTAGCCTTTACAATTAGTTTCTTAACATAGTTTTGTAATCTTATGTAGCATGTTCTCACTGAGTTTTGTAATTAATTTTAGGGTGCAGGCTATAGAAGGGCTTTGGTTTTTATTATTACACAAATAAAAGATGACAAACATCTGGGTTATAATTAAAAAATTACAGTTATCAATACCTTCTCAAAGTAAAATATAAAGAATAATTGTGAAAAAGATAGATAGATAGACAGACAGACAGACAGACAGACGGACATTTTATTATTTATTTATTTATTTATTTATTTATTTATTTATTTATTTTGCCACCTATTCGCCCATGGCGAATTATTATTAGATATAGCTATGTACATTGTTTATATCTAAGGTATATTCACGTCAGACATAACTTCTGAGATCTGTAAAAATATTTTCCATCTCAATCTGACCTCACTGGCACTTTGAGGAAAATTGGCACTTCTTACAGGAATATCCCACTGATAGCCTTGGTCGCATCTAACCACCTTATCCATTGTCTTCCTTTCTTTCACTTTGCTTAACTTGCCAGGCATTCCAATCCATTATCTACTGACATCACAAGCTCAAGTACCTGAGTGTCTGTTTACATAACTTCATTGTAGTAGCCGTTCTTTATTTTTCCAGGAACAATTTACTGTGGGTTGTTTTTTGCAGATCACATTTCAAATCCATAATTTGAAGATATCTGTTTTATTGCAGTTGTTCTTTTTCAGTTTTTCAGCTAAACATTGCCATTGGGAAAGGCATTGCTTTAACTACTCTGATCTTTATTGTGCAGGTTTGCAGGCATACATAGTGTGCTTTAACTGGAGGAATGTTGCAATATGGATGAGGTATACTTCTGGACTGCTTGTGTGACCTATGTCACCTGTGTTACCTGTGACAATTTAATGTAGGTTTAAATATTGCCTATGTACCGGACATAGGAAGATACCTCAATCAAGAGAATCAACAAAGAAGAAAATATCAAGAAAAAGAAAATGAGATATCCAAAAGGGGTTTTTTTCCAAAGGACAACTGGACTTTCTTCGTTTTTTTCTTTGAAAACATTTCATTTCTCATTCAAGAAGCTTCATAGATGAGAAGCGAAATGTTTTCAGACAAAAACCAAGAAAGTCCAGTTGCCTTTTGGAAAAAGCACCTTTGGAACAACCATGACCTGGATGATTGAGAATCTCCATGGATAAGGAAATGAAATATTTTATTAAAAAATCAGAAATATTGCAAGAAAATATACAGTTAAGGTAGAACTGCTGAACAATAATAATGAGAGAAATCTAATAGAAACAAATAAATGTTATAAAGGTTTGTAAAGAGATTGGACTATTTACAAACAGGATTATTGAATGACAGAACCATTTGTAAACCAAGAATAAGGAACAAATACTATTAGACATGAAAAATGATAGGCTACTGATCAGCTGTCAAGTGGTAAAGCATCAGGTACAGAGATAATGCCCTTGAACTGTTTAAATTTTTAGAAGAAGTAGTGGTTAATGTCCTGATAGATTTATTTATTTATTTGCTAAAACCTGCCATTTGGATATGCTTCTTTCATTACTGCATTGGGTCTGCTTCAATAACTATCTTCCAGTGATGCTCTAGAAACATCAATATTCACTCATTATCTTCATGATGCTGCCCTTGCTTATCTCCAGGCCATGAATGGAACAGCTTGAGATCATAATAAGCGTAACAGTTTTAAAGTGATATTTTTCTGCTTAAGTCAGTGCTATTGCATCATGGCTTCAAGAAGTATAAAATCTGTACATTTACTCATGCTTGTGTTGGAGATTAGATCCGCTGGCCTGCTGTATATGAGATCAGAGGTGTGTTTAGGAAATGTTGGGAAGTCTAGCCATGATCTCCCAGCCTCTGCTGCAGCCATTTTCTCCCAGGATTTGCCATTTCCATTAGCATCTTGATTTCTTTCACATTCATTATCCCCTTTCTTCCTGTTTCTCCCTGCTTCTGACATAAACTTTTCTTTGGGCATCCACCATGGGAAGAGAAGAGGAAAACACTGTTCCACTATTTTATGTGGCAAAAAGAAGAAACATTTTTGTGCAATTATGCTGGAAAAAATATTCTAAAATATATTTCTGACTTTATGAACTTATTTTGTGTCTATAGTTGCCCATGTCAACATATGACTCTTTTGCCCTATCCTCACTTATTTCACTCCAGAAAATAATGAAAGCAACTAAATAAGCTTTTTCTGTCATTTTCCTTATATTTACAATCAACCTACTTCTCCCCACCCCTGTAAAAGAGTAAGACAGGACAGCAATTTTATGCACTGTTTTGTGTCATTTTAAGGATAAGAGAGCAGCACTAACTCAATGTGTGTAGGAGGAAGGTCTAGATGGACAGAATCTGATAGCCAGCATGAACAGCAGGCATTGTGTACAGAGAGCAGCAGCAGCAGATATTGATAGATATAATTCCATGTGCATTGTGAGACTCTCTTAAATATAATGGAGAATGCTGTCCTTATAGTAGTGCTGAATATGATTCAACTGAGAACTACCTCAAAAAATGTGGATTAAGGGAGAAAAGCAAAATATTTTCAGCCAGTAACTATCTTGCATGAAAGAAACAGTTTATATATAAGATTTAAGAAGCTTGGTAATTTATTTTTCCTTTTTTTTTTCCTTTGTATATTTGATTATTCACCTGTCTCTGCCCTGGAACACTCATCAGTGGGACATGGAGGTGTGATTCCTGCTCACCTGGGAAAGCCAAAGAGGACAGGGGCACTGAAGAGGAGAAGAATAGAGAGTCCTTTACTCAAAGTCAGGTATAACTGTGATTTTTGACTGTCCATGTCAGATGGTTATTCTGGCTGGAGTTGATAGGAGTTATCATGCCAGATATCAGAAGCATATTAGTTTGGGGAAGGCTGCCATATCTAAGTAGTTCTAAAATCTGCTGTTTTTTCCAATGGTTGACTGTTCATTTGCTCCTGCATCACAATTCCAGTTTCCATTCTGGAAAATGAAAACAGAGAATGAATGTTGTTCAAAGCTATGCATAGATATTTGGTGTACAATGTAATTAAAGAACTTCTGTCACTTTAAGAACATTTTGAGATCAGAATATGACAGATCTGAAATACGTAATTTGTACAGTTTGCATTCCTTTCTCTGTGCAAATGCTTTCCTGCTGCAGCTGAATAAGGACTGGGGTGTTATTTAATTTTCCTATCTCCTCAGGGTGCTGTTTATGTCCAGAGAACAATTGAAGATGGGAGGAGAGTTCTTATCAAAGAACCTCTGTGTGCCTCTTTCAGGCAGCCACTGCCATCTTTGCTCTCTATGTCCGTGGCAGCTCCATCCACAGTACAGAATGCTGGAACAGAGAAACAACTGGTCAGTAGATTGTCTTTCCATGGATTTTTCACATTTCAGTGGGTGACGCCATTTCAAATCCTGTATGTACGTACGTATGTGTGTGTATGTATGTATGTATGTATGAATGTATGTATGTATGAATGAATGTATGAATGTATGAATGTATGTATGAATGAATGAATGAATGAATGAATGAATGAATGTATGAATGAATGTATGAATGAATGTATGAATGAATGAATGAATGAATGAATGAATGAATGAATGTATGTATGCAAGAGTCAGAAGGGTTCACCCTGAACCGGGGCAAACTGGTAGCAACCCACCATTGATTAAAACTCCAGGATAGAAACTGAGAGACTGTAAATTCTAGTGCTAACTTAGGCACAAATCCAGCCAGGTGATCTTAGGCCAGTCACTTTCTCTCAGCCCTAGGAAGCAGGCAATGGCAAAATGCTTCTGAAAATCTTGCCAACAAAAATACAGGAATTAGTCCAGGCAATTGCTAGAGAATGAATTGAAAGCACTAAAAAGTTAATGTGATGGTTCTTTCCTCTGTTTTTTGAAAGGACTGTAGGGAGCCACTCTTATAACTCTGTCTAAGAGTCCTTGAATAACATCCCTGCTCTTCCTTCATCCATGGGATGAGGTAAATAGGTACAGTAGACCTATTAAGGAAGTTATGATTTGATGTTCACATTATGATATCTAGTAATTCTAGCATTTTGGAAAACTTGAGATAGCCCGATCCCAGAGTTTTGTTTTTGCTTGTTTTTAAGTTCTAAATTGTTCTCTTCCCTATATAAACTAGGTTCAATCAAACAGATCTAGTGTAGATTACTGGGTAAGCTATTGGGCTAGGAATGGGGAGCCCTAGGTTCTAGTCCATGCACAGCCATGAAAGCTCACTAGCTGACTTTGGACCAGCCACTGTCTCTCAATGTAATTTACCTGAAAAAGTTGTGGGGAAAAATAGGAAGAGCTTCAGGAAGCGCATACATGCTTCCTCGAGCTTCTGTTACAAAAGATAGGTTATAAATGTAATAAACAGTCAAGCAGTTATGAAAGTGTTTCTAGTGTTTAATATTCAATTGTTGCAATGAAATTATACTCTGCTCCCCCCTCCCCCCATTATCCTGGATTCCAAATAGCAATAGCACTTAGATTTATATACTACTTCACAGTGCTTTACAGCCCTCTCTAAACAGTTTACAGAGTCGGCATATTATCCCCAACAATCTGGGTCCCATTTTACTGACCTTGGAAGGATGAAAGGTTGAGTCAGCCTTGAGCTAGTCAGGATCAAGCTCCTGGCAGTGGGAGTGGACCAGGCAGTTTCAACCTATTATTGCTGAGGTTTTCAAAGTTTAAATGTTTATTTTTTTAAAGTTTTGTCATTTTATTGTGTCCTATAAGGCTAAGAATGGCAATGTAAGTAGAGGTCTAAGCAATTACGATAGAATTGTTAAACACTGGATAGAAAAGATGGTATGTAAAGTACAAAATTATTCTCAAGAAGGTAAAAAAGGACCACTTTTTGCTAGAAAATTACTTTAAATTATATTTTTTCAGAAACTAACCATTGGTGACAAATGCGGTATATGCCGGAAAGGAGGAGATGTGATCTACTGCAATAAATGTTTCAGGGCTTTCCACTGGCGCTGCCATTTTCCTGCCCACACAGATGAAATCAGGTATTAATTGTGCCCAAGAATAAATCTTCATTTATCTCTTATATTTGTCAAACTTTGGGCATCTAGTTTAGTGCAAAGCTCTTATGAAAAAAGGCTCCAGCTGTTACCATCGAAAGTGAGAGGAGGAGAATGGAGACCTGGCAAATATTGATGTTGGCTGCACTAAATTAATGTGGCTAATATGGCCCCTAGAGGCATATTTGTTTCTAATTTTTTCCAAGACAGTTTTAAAATTTTAGTTAAGACAAGACTTCTATCTCCACCTTTTACAAAGGGTTCTGTCCAGGTGCAAATTCGCATAACTGAATCATCCACCATATCACCATCACTCTAAATCTCCCTGCATATCAGAAACAAGATGATAAGGTGGAAGGCTCTAGTCCAAATGTTTATGCTTCTGTTTGATTAGATAAAAGGTTCACATGAGGGAAAAAAACATTAAATCATTTGAAAATCTACCTATATTTGTAGTCTAACATAGCTCTATCCAGTTTAACAACCATGGAATCTGAAATCAACTCTTATACCTTGAGGGAATGCTTAAGATTGTTTTTACATTGTGTTCTAGTGGAATCCTGATATGTAAGTCCTGTTTTGACAACTCTACAGTTGTCAGCTTGGAAGGAGACGCTCACTCCAGTGCTCAAACACTACGAGCAGTAAAGGTCAGATTTTCCATATTTTTTTCAGCCTTGTTGTGCCCACTGGATTAAAGACACTCTGGTATATCCACAAATGGCCTTCATGACTGTTTATGCTTCAGATGTGATATGCAATTCCCATCATTGGGAATTGTTATCTGAGATTAATGGGAGTTACAATACAAAAAGTTCTGAATAAGCATAACTTCCCTGAGCTCCAATTGCTAAATCTAGTACACTTTCTTTGTTAGTCTCGATCAGTATGCTAAACGCATTCCGGTTTCTTAGACAAAAATATTACTGCTCCTTGAAGTTTACAATCTTAAATCAACAACAAATATTGGAACATAGAGATAAGGTAGGAAGAAATCTGCAAGTAAATATAGTTCCATTTGCAAAGTTAATTGTACCTATATACTACTAAAATTTTGTGCTTGTAAGCTTTAACTGTGAAACAATGCATCACAGGGCAAAACTTTTTCAACTAAGGTATTGCAAATGGGCTAAGTTTCTGAATGCTGGTACCCATTGCTTCTGCTGGAATGAAATTTTAGAAAGTTCTTGCTGTTTCAACATTGCTATTGTTGACTGCTGCCACGATGCTGCTAGGGTTATGTGATCCTAATTTACAGCTTCCCTAATGCCCACAAGCCAATGGGGAAGCCTGGGAAACTTTCAGAGAGAAAGTCAATGGGGATCACACCCTTCCATAAAAAGCTTGCAGGGGAGAAAGTCAACAGGGAACCTTGCAAGAGAATGTCTCAAGTTGCTCAGGTATGTCTCCTGCACCCACAGAATCTCTGTAAGTCTCTCTGCACTCACAAATATATCTGAAAGGTTGACCCAACAGGTTAAGTTTATAAATATAAATGAATGTGTCAAATCAAAGGATTCATTCCAGAAGTGAATTTTGAAGAGAAATTTGAAGAAAAAGACAGGTATGGTAGTCTCCATATGTTTAACTATGACACAAAGCATACAAGTTTTATTTGGTTATCTGTTAATCCATTCATGTAGCTTATTCTTTTGAAAAGTGTTGCAAATTGCTTCTGCCTCAAGCTTATAGGATAATTTTCATTTCCAAAACTTAACAACCACAATGTACTAAAAGTCTTATATCCATGTTCCTCTAACTAGACTGAACACAGTGAAGACTTTTCTTCTGTTGATTATTGCACTGACCCCTTTCTGGAGAGAGGCAAGGAGCAGGTATCAGCAAACAAATGCAGGACAAAGGAGTATGAAGATAGATTAATTTATTCACACCTGACTTTTTAAACTCTCATGGATAAGGCTGGTGTTTTCCTTTTATCATAGCTATTTTGCACAAAATTTACACCAGCTTTGTGTAATTTGATACTCTCCAGCTGAATTAGAATAAAACAGGGGTTCCTAACTCCCAGTCCACAGATGGTACCAATCTGCGGCCCATTGGGAACTGCTCTGTGCAAGCGGCAGGCAAATGCGTGAACTCCATTTGTGCCAGTAGCGGGTGCGCACATGAAACCATCCCCTCACCACCACCACCCCGCTACCATTGCTGCTGCTGCCACCACAACTGTTAGTCCACAGAGCCCAAAAGATTGGGGACCACTGCCTTAGAATACTGGCTATTGTTAAACACATGAACCTAATTTATATAAAAACTTAAGTACTAAGGCTATAGTCCAGTCCATACAGGTTGTCCTCAATTTATGACCCATCTGGGACCAGAACAATTTATGACCCATCTGGGACTATTTGTAGTTAAGTAGTATGGTCATTAAGTGAGACATGTGTTTACACCTGATTTTACAACCATTTTTGCCAAAGTAATTAACATATCACCGCGGTGGTTAAGCAAGCATCACCTGATCATGATCATGATTTGCCACAGGCTTCCCCATTGACTACTTGTTGGATCCATTGGGGAAGGTTGCAAATGGCAATCACCATTTGCAGGGACCCTGCAATGGTTATAATATCTAAATATTGTAAATGCTCATAAGGTTTTTTTCCAGTGTGTCATAACTTTGAATGGCCACTAAACAAATTGTAAGTGGAGGACTACCTGTATTTAGTATGAGAACAAATCCTATTGAACATGTGGAATTTACTTCTGAATAGACATGTATAAGGTTGCATTGTAAGGAAATATTTTGAATTTTAGGTGCTAGAAGATTCTGCTGGAACTGAACCTGCATTGAACAAAGATGATTTGGATTCACTCTTAGGGGAGGTAAATCAAATAAATAATGATGTAGGTTTATTTGTTTGGCTCCGTAAAATATTTAATGTGGAATTTATAATGCATCGGCAAGCTTTAGCAAAAATCAAATCCTTCTTGGTAATATTCAGCATTTGGCATGCTAGTTTAACAAATTTAGCCACAAAATGATTTGCAAATTTCTGAAAAAATGACAGATCAGAATTGGATGTGGTTTACCCTGTATAGGAACAGTGAATCTGTTTTTTAAAAAGGGTAAAAATAGTTTTACGTTTGCCTTTATTGTGTAATCTATTCCTATGAATTATCTTCTTTCTATATTCAGATTCTGATTATTTTATTTTCTCTATGATCTTCCAGAATACATTTGATGGGATTTTGCATTGGGCATTCCAGAGCATGCCTCGTTCATTATCAGGCACACAAGGATTTTTCTCATAATAGTCTTGGTGGCATTATTTTTCAATATCTAGTTCCATTGCTACGGTTCAGTAACATGAGATATAATCTCATTACAATTCAACACTATGTTCAAAATACGTTTTTTATGTTTTATATATATTAATGTCATATTTATACCAATATGATTGTTCCTTTAAATGTGGTGATTTTTAGTTGTCAGAATGTAGTGATAGTGTTTATTTAGTAAACACTGTTTACAGTTACAATGATGATGAAAAAGTATCTTCAGACCAATCTTTGCGTTTACAACCTTCATGGACTTGTAAAGCAAAAAAAGAAAGAAAGAAAGAAAGAAAGAAAGAAAGAAAGAAAGAAAGAAAGAAAGAAAGAAAGAAAGAAAGCAAGCAAGCTGAAGTAACATCATAAGCACAGCTGTGATTTCATTTAGTGACAGCTTTGCTTAACCACCAAGTTCCAATTGTAGTACTAGAACTTGGACTTAGAACTTCATGCTTATTGTTAATTTGTAACTGAACAGGTCAACAAATTAATTTTTCTATTAATCTGTCACAACTGTTGGTATGATAGTAGTATCATAGTAAAACATTCAGAAAATCTGCAATTGGTGGTGGAGTTCCCAGGGACTTAATTTGCCTTCTGTGGGAGAAAAGTTGGAGACAGCTCAGGAATTCCTAATGACTATGAGAGGCATGGACCTGTTCCGGGTATAAGGGCTCAACACATTGTCACTTTAGATGAGGTTTTTATCTTGGGACAGCCAATGTGATCTATAACTTTGGGCCATTAATATTATGTTTTGCCATGGCCAAAAAACTTGCATACTATAAAGTGACGTCTAAATTTCTGAATGTTTTATTATTATTCTATCATGCCATAACTTGATAAGGAAGATCTGGTGCCATACCACTCATGAAATAAATAGACATGCATTCAGGACTTTGGAACAGATGGGCTGTAATGTACCCTAAAATTGCCAGTTTTTCTAGTACTGCTCCTATGTCTAATATAAAGAATTAAACAAATTAAGCTTTTGCTTTCATCTTTCTCTATGCTTTAAAATAATAATCTCGTTACACACTCAATTAATAAAGCATATAAGGGAGTCCGGGAGCTCTTATTTCATTATTATTTGTATACTTCATCTTGCTATTGTTACAACATTTTGAAAAGACAGTACACTAGTTTTGATAAATAGAGAGGGAAATGAGCAGTTATGAAATATGAAATATAAATAAATAATCTTACTATTCTGGGGAAAAAAACACCTACTGCATAATTAATACAAAACTTCAGGTCCTTGTGCCATGAGGTATATTTTCAGCAACAGCTGCATTCTTTAGTTTGAGTTGGTGCAAATAGCAATAGCGAATGACAACTCATAGTAAATCTCAACTCTGTAGTCATGTGGAAATACATCAAAGGTTTTGAGGTTCTCTCAATATTTTTTTCCATTTCTGAAAAGTTGAATGTAAAATTATCAGTTTCATTCACCTTTGTAACTCTTGCACACAATTTTCTGTTTGTGCAAAATGCTGAAATCCAAACAAGTTCCCTGTCATCAAAATGTGAAATAATTTATTTATGCAGACTGGCGTTTTGTTTTTTAACAATTATATTGACTAAGATTGGATACAAGGTTGATTCAGGAAGTTAGTCCATAATAATTAAATTATAAGATTGGAAGATTATTAGAATATTCCTAGTTTAAGCTACGTTTACTGCCATTAATAAATAATAGAAGTTCTTTGATAGTAAAAAAAAGAAAAGCCAGTTAACTAGTCAGTGAATGTAAAATATTCCCGATTAAACATAAATTATATATATATATATATAAAACACATATATTTACATATAGTGCTTTCCTGTTTCTTTGCAAACTATTGTATTCATTTAATTGTAAAAGTACGGGTATACAAGTGAGGGTATTTTAAATTCTTCTGCTAATAACATACTCTACATACAACCTATATAATATTTATTTCCACTTTCTCTGATACAGCAAGAAGTAGGATAGTTCTAGGGCCGTGATGGTGAACCTATGGCATGCGTGCCAGAGGTGACACACAGAGCCCTCTCTGTGGGCACGCTGCCGTTGCCAGCTGCTCTTCTGGGTTCCATTGCGTGCATGTGCGCTGGCCAGGTGGTCCGGCACAGATGCGAGTGTAGCCAGCTGCTCTCTTCCGGATTCCATTGCACGTATGCGCAATGGCCAGCTGGTCTTTGTGCAAAGACCAGCTGTCCGGCATGTGCGCGATGGAAGCTGGAAGTGCCGCTGGCCGCTGCATGCATGCACACCGGCCATCTCCTCTCTTCCAGGTTCCTGCGCTGCGGCATGCACGCACACTCCAGTTTCGACACTCTGTGCCGAAAAGGTTAACCCTCATGGTTCTAGGGTCACTTTGCAGGAATAGCACTTGACTGAAGATTGTAATGGAACAAAAAAGGATAATTATCAGTTCTTGTAAATTCATGAGGGAGAGTCAAAATTCTGAGTGATGCATATTCTAACAAGATGGAAACTTCTTCATAGCTCTAACTAATGGTTCTCTACTATCGAACTCTTTCAGGATTATAGACTAAAATAATCTTTTGTGTAAACTGAAATGATCAATCATCCAGGTCATGCTTTTCCAAAAGGCAACTGGACTTTCTTGCTTTTTTCGTGAAAATGTTTCCCCTTTCATCCAAGAAGCTGCTTCAGTTCTGATGAGAAGCAAAATGTTTTCAGAGAAAAAAACCAAGAAATTCAAGTTGCCTTTTGGAAAAGCACCTTTAGGACAATCTGAAATTATGCTGAACCAGATAAATATACTTTAAACTTGAATTGCCTCTGAATACATTTCTTATTGAGCCTGTACTAGATACTCAAATAATGCATAATCTTTCCATACCCCCTTGCTCCAGTAGGCCATTACCTACCAGCTGGGTAATACATCACAGACAGGCCTTGTAAGTTATAGTGTTTACATACCGGTACTTTTCAATAGCAAAAGATCTCTGGATAATTTAAGGAAAAAAAATGATATATCAGAACTATATGGTATAACAAATAGGGCTGCCATGCCTAGGAAAATAAAATAATAACTAGTATTCAAAACGTCATAATATATGATCTCATATCTATTTGAAGAGAATATTCTGGTGCTGAGGTACTACCACTTAAAAGACTCTCCAATTTAAATTTTCTTCATAAATTACAAAATGTTTATAATGGTAGATATTTGTAGGGAGAATATATTGCACCTGTAGGCACCTCCTTAAATCAAACATTGCCAAGCATTTTATGCATGCCCATAAAAAGATGTAGAAATAAGAAATTGCTCATACGTGTTACATGAGCAACCACATGTTTTTTAGATAACCTTTATCCTGTAAACTTTCATTTTTAAAAACAGAGCATACAATAATCCAGCAGAGGGCAACACCAGTCTTTCAAATTTCAAATTCAGGCACCATGTAAATCTAAAAACTTAATGTTTCCTGTAATGTTATGTTCACTTGCTTCTGCTGGCAAGAGAAATTACAGATGAACTGGTATATTTCTAAGAAAAACATCAGAACAAAGCCTTCTTGTAACATCTTGTATTTCATTTTAAAAATTATAATGCTATTTCACTACTGACAGCTCTGTTTATATATTACTTTGGTATGTCTCAATTTTTAATTCAGAAAACTTGAGCAACCTAATCGATTTTCACATCAAATAATTGATCATTTGTAGACTCTGCTTCTTATTTTAATATAGGTTAAATTGTTATGTTGGATTTTGTTTTTTCAATCTTATACATTAAAAAGGGAGAAATGATAGGATCTGGAGTTATTAGGTATCTTTTCTTTCATTTTAGCTGTTTCCTGGATGTAGCTATCAGCAAGGACACTGAATAATAAAGTTGCAATCTCAAATAACCAATAGATACTTTAGGGTATTTCTAGAAATACCATGTAGACACATGTGGCACTAATAAAGTCACACCTCCATATACATAATTATTTGCAAATTTGCAAAAAAAAAAAAATCATTTGTTTTCTTTTTGACAATGTATACATCATTCATGGCAAGCATTATATTGTAATACTTCTGTAAGAAACCATTTTCTAACCAGCATTTTAGATTTTAATTTTTCCTAAGCAGATAAATGAGGATTCCCTGAAACTTTCAGTAATATTTAAAAGATTTTGTCAAGATTTTTGAAAAATACTCTGTCCCAGTGGAAATCAGGAAAGATTTAGGCCCTTGTAGGAGAAACAGCTGCTGAGCCTTCAGGGGAAGAAAAGAGACACTCTAGAACAGGACACAGGATCGTGATTCTCTAAAGGGCAGAGAAAATGCAGCTGTTGGCTGTGAGAAGACAAAGAGAAAAGTTGTAGTAATTGGTTGTTCACCTTTAAAATAAATCATGCTGCAAATGTATGCTGATTAAGCCTATCACCTTATGAAATGTGCTTCTATATGGAGCAAGGATCAAAGATGTAACAGAATGAACTCTTGAATTTTCTCAAGTCTTCTGAAAATTACATATTTGTATAAATCCATACGATGATAAATGATACTTCCTACAACTACCTAAATACCATAGCTTTTGGAGACCAAGGAAAGAACTCAAGATCCTTTAGGTTCTGATAATGTTCTTTTTAGTCAATGAAAATCAATTGGAAAAAGAAAACAAATGATATTGAAAATGAATGATTGGCTATACCCATAGCCAATACTTGTGTGAGAGATTTGGACTCTAGAATTATGATGTAAATTACCTGGATTATGACCTGCTGGCCCAAAATAGGTTGCACCTCCTAAGGATTGCTAAAATCACATAAATTTTCACAACTTCTGTAGAAGTTATGGATGAAAATTCTGAACTAATGACCCTGTATTTTAAGTGAGAGTGTTTATATAATTATATATAAACCTATTAAACCACTCATTGAAAAATCAGAAATAACAACCCATGACTTTTGTTATTTATACATTCTAATGCCTAGAATTTGGGAAATAAATAAAATACTGTTGGGTTAAATTTGTGATAAAAATGAATGTTTTGCTACAATTATATTTTTGTTTCAAACAATGCCTGTTTTCACAATTGATACACTATTCAAATAATGGCAGAACAATATACCTAAATTTGTATGGCAAGGGGAAAAAGCCACAATTTAAATATAAAGTGTTACAGAATGCAAAGGAAAGAGGACAGGGATTTGAAATTGTATTTTGCAACTTGTTGTCTGGAGGAAAGAATGGTTGTTGCTGAAAACAAGAGTCATTTAAAATTAGAAGGTAACTTGACATTTGGATGGCATGGATATTTATAGTGTAAAATAATGCTTAAATTAATGTAGCTTTTAAAAATAATTTTATTAGATATGTCATATTGAGAATATGGAATAAATATAAACCCAGATTGTGCCTGAAAATACTTCTGTGGATCTCAGCTCAAGAAACATTTCACAGAAGAGAAAAATAGCCAAGGACAATGACTGACATACTAGGAACTATTGGAAAACCATCAAGGGGTATTAAATAAAGAGAGCAACTAGTAGGAAAAGGCCATAACTGTCAATGGTTTCCCCATTTACACTTATCAAAAATATTCAAAATGGAAAAAAAGACGTATGGTATGGAACAAAGTAAGATAGAATTTGAAGTACAATTCTGCACTGATGACAAACATGTAATTGCTGAAATGTACTAAGTTTTGTTAAATTTTGAAACAGGAAGAATAGGTTAAAGAATATAGGATAAAGTGGGCTAAGAATTTTGGTTATAATCTACAGATGGATCAATATGTGGCTAAACGGGTTGACATTTACATTATGTTATGATCTTAATGTTTATAAAATGATATACTGTTGGTAACGGACATGAGAGAAATTATCTAGAATGTATAAAAGCACTTCAAATGTATGTTGGAAATGTGAACATGAAGGGATGTTCATGTTCAAGAACATGTAAAAAAGCTAAAAGTTGTGTGTTCAAATATATACATTGATAACAGAGGATTTTAAATATTAATGTTCAATGGAAGCAAGAACTTTTCCTTTTAGGGTTGTTGGATACATATAAGATTATTTCAATATATGACTACTTGTATTGCAGCAAGATTATTATATGAACAAAAATGGAATGATTTTGCATTATTGTACTCACTATGGAGGGATGTTTGGTGAAATTGATAAATCTTGCTGAGATAAATAAACTGATTTTGACTTCTTGGATTAAAGGAAAGACAATGTTACATTTATTGAAGATTAGAAACTCTATGGGCTTTTTGTGTAAAAATGAAAAAAAAAGCTTCTGATTTATGGTTTTGATGATTAGACAGGATAGATTATGGAAAGATGCAACTTTAGAGAGAGCGATTGAAATATAACTGTACATGTGAAAGTGATCTTGGAATAATAGTTGATAGTAAACTAAGGCAAAAGGCAAATTCAGTTTTAGGAAGTATTTAATATAGTTTCTAAATAGTTTAAGTAATAATCTACACAATTTTTTCTTAGAAATCAAAATTATTTGCCAGATATTGACAATATTTGCAAAAATGTGAAACAATATCATTCTAATTTTTTGTTTAAAATGTTGAAGAAACATTGTTCTACATTATTTTATGTTAGTCAGGCCTTTTAATGTGCATTGTTTCCAATTCTGCGTACCATACTTTTAGTAGGATTCAAACCAAGAATAATAATTTTAGAATTGTCTGAGAGAGGATATGCTGATCTGTTCCCACTGCTACTTTAGAATTTAGAATCAAAACTGATGATTAAGGATGAAATATTGATAATTTGCTCAATGTCAAATAGTGCAAATTGTTCCTAACTATGTCATTTGTATATGGATAATGGTGGAATGCAATTTATTATTAAATATCTGGGCCATACTGACTATAATATTTTGGATTAGAATGAGTGTGGTCTTCAACTCAACCATGATATGACTATATAGTACTTTAATTATTAGCAGTTGGGGAGAGATGTATTACCTCAAACATGTAAATATATCCTGGAAAAATGTGGCACTAAATACACAGGAAATAAAAACATAAATGTATGAATTATCAAAAACAACAGTAAGTTGTAGTCAAGGACTCTTGCTCTGTTGTACCCTAGAAGAAAAGAAGTAATATATCTGAGCTCACAATGTTTTGGATAATTTGAATATTATACTATACGATGATTGGAATATATATTATCTATTGTTTGCAGTAGGTCTGTAGAAAAAGATCTCAAGTCCATTCTGTGATTATATTTTAGTCTGAAGAATTCCCTGTAGAATGCAGATGATCACTTACCCCACTCTAAAGAGGAATCAATGATTCCATTATTCTAGTCACACACTGCAAGAAATACACACCTTTTGATGCAGCAATTACCATAGTGCTTATGAAAAGGAGTGCTATAGGCAAAGTACAACATTACATCAATCTTCAGGCTGTTGCCAGTGCAAGAGTGCCAGTTTTGACTTAGTGACATTCATATTTACAGAATCCTCATATTTTTCTATAAGACCTTGACTACTGAATTTTCCATTTCTTTGTCAATTGATATATAAAAACATTATCATTTTTATCATTATTTCTCTTAACTTTTTTTAACATAACAATTAAGTTGGAGGATGGTTAGGAGAATTAAAGTCTCATTATTTACACACATACATATCCACACACAATCCCTGTGCTCAAGAAACAGAAACATGTTCTCCAATAATTTGGCAAAGTTATTAATATTTGGCTCGTTGGCAAAACAACACAAGGGCTGACTAGCTGACTTTAGCTTCAGCTGGAGATAGAATCACATCCTGTTACCATTATATGATGATTCATTAACCACTATTGGATGCAAGTGTGAACTGAATAGCTAAAAATCGAACAATTTCCTTCTCAATTCTCCATTTTTTAATTGAATGAAACTATCCTTATATATGCTATGATATTCGATAGTTATTACCACATTTCATTCTATATTGCTATTATCACCCATCCCTAAAAGAGTAAGTGCAAGAAATATGCTATCAAATAGTTTGAAACCAACAATTAAATAAACACAAGGAATAAAAAGATGATCCAAAGGTAAATAAAATCACATCTTTTGACATAAAGGCTGTGCTTTCTTAATCATGCTAGAAGCAGGGAACGTTGTTATTCAGTGCCGAGGCTATACATGACCAAAGATTTTTTAAAATTTTTCTTCACATATTCCAGATAAGCCTTGTGTGCATGTGCTCACCCAGTTTAGAACTAACTCTTCAAAACTATATTTCAGGCAATGACTATGTCTGTTCATTTCTTATACTTCTCTGACCCTTCTGCTTATGCCCTTATAGATACATAAAGTCTTAACAAAGACTTTAAGGGCTCATTTAACAAAACTCTTTTATTATATGGAGTAAGCAAAGAAAAAGGGTTAAAGTATGCTTCTTCGGAATTTCCATTCCTTTGGAATTTTTCTCCGTCTGGACTTCCTCAAGATCAACATTATTTATGACGAACACCAGTGCTCTGGGGCTAGAAAAGAAAACTAGTACAATTACTAGGAAGGGAAACCTGAATCTGAATACTTCGTTGGTATTTTTTGCTGAGTGGGCTTTTCTGATACTCAGCTTTTATTTTCAGGAATTCTGGTTATTTTAACAAAAATATCATCTCAGGCAGTATTGTGAACAAGCTTGCCATTACTGTTTGAAGCAGGCATTTAACAGGATAAATTGGATAAAGGTGTTACTTTCTACCAGTTCTGACTAGCTAGCTAATTTTTTTTAAGGAAAAAATATACTTCAGAAAATTTAGTGGTTTATCAGATTGATTTCTTGTGCCAAAGATACCAGTAGAATAAAAGCATAAACAAGATTATGGTTACTGTACTTTCATATAGAAAAGAAAATCTCTGCTGACTTCTTCTGGAAGACAGTAAGTCAACGCATAATGTTAATAATGTTAAATTTGTGACTTCATTCTAGATTATTTTAGATCTCAGGAAAAATGTGAGAGATGTGCCTCTGTAAATTTAAGGAAGTTCCCTCCTGGGATAGACAAATTGCAAGCTCTTGCCTTGAAAAATGTAATAGGAGCCATTTAGGCTAAGGCCAGTTTTCTGTTTAGTGCAAAAATTCACAATAAAACAGCTCCCTAGATGTTTTAGAAAACATAACACTTTTTTTTTTATATCTGAAGTACGTTATTTTTTTCAACAGCTATAGTATGTTATCTATAACAAGATTGTTTTCATTTCTCTTCTGACAGTTATAACCTTATTCTAGACCCCATTGATAATCATTGTTCTCTTAACTTCTAGTCACAATAATCTCCACATGAAAAGATACATTGGAAAAATTAAAGAAAACCTATCCTCTGACATTTTTTACTTATCCTGTGTGCTATTAAAAGAAAGGATGGTGAAACATTTTATTGAGGAATTTAATAAAAATCTAAGGATTTTAGAAAAATCTAAGTAACATGCCATTTGGGGAGTTTTAACTTCAAGATCAAATTGTTTGATACCAATATCGCATGAAACAATTTAATTAATAACAATTTAAAACTGCAGAGATTTTACACTCAAGCACACATATTCTTGAATGGTAATCATTCTGGATTAATATGTAAAAGCATGAATTACAAAAAGATCATTCTTAAAATAACACTTTCCTGCTTGTTCAACATTTGTTCTAGTTAGATTTTTATTTTCCCATGTAGTGATATGGATCAGAATTTCGATGGTAATTTTTTAGCTAAAAATAATCTTCACAATAAAGGGTATGACTTACTTTACACTGTTATTAGAACGTGTATGAATGTACATGTATATATATGCAAGTATATGCAATTTCCTTTCTTCCCATAATCTCTGCACATGCCTGCAAAAGCAGAAGTAGGGACTAGAATATTCTGCTGTACAAATTCTGTATGTAGTGTTAGCTCCTATCCTAATTATTCTCAATAATTTTCATTTTCCATAGTAGGCTAAAAGGACAAGCATCTTTAAACGTCTATAAAAATAGTAGTTCTCACTGTTGTATCACTTTCTTTTTTTCTGCATCATTTGGGATTACGAAGCCTAATTTTAAAAGGATTAAAAGGGAAACAACCTTCTCTTCCTTATTAGTAGCACATTGTTTTCTATTATGTCCTGCACTTGTAAAATAGATTACGAAAAATGTTACATGCAGAATAAGGGAAGACATCATATAAAATAGAGCAAGCATTAAAGCACAAATAGGACACGATTGGTTCTTCTTATATGTGGCAAATAGCTCAAAAGGAATAAAGACAACTACATTTGGAACACTCTTATGCATGTTATTGCAATGGGCCTTAGTTTGAAGTTTCCATTTAATAGTAATATTGCTTCATGAGACATAAACAAGTTCAGTGAAATTTAAATTCCAAGATAGTGTGCATCAAATTGCTACCTTAATATCCTACTCCTAAGATTAACAAAAAGTAAAATGTTAATGGTTTCTATGCATGTTTATTAATTTTTATGCCAGTGCTCTGCACATCTTGTAGAGGGGAAAGTGCCAGATAGCTTAAAAATAACAGTGAGCCACAAAGGAATAGCTGTTGTGCTAATCAACTATTTGATATTTTCTGATGGCAGCAGTGGGTTCATTTTTTTCAAGATGCCAGTGAGCACTCAAGACTGTTTGATAGGCTAATGTGTTGTGCCTGCTTTCCACTGATTTACATGACCGTCCAAAAACATCTATGACCATGAATTCCATAATATACATACAGTATTTACCTGGTGATAATTTCCAGTGAATTCATTGTGAGTCTATTTAACTTTATTGCCAGGTAAATGCATATGTCAGAAGCCAATCTTATCTATATATCTAAACATACACAATTCACTAAAGATGTCATATACAGAATATTAGAACAAAAAATAGAGCCATACTTCAGCTTGAATTGACAAATTGGCAATGATATATCTGGTTAGTTTCTGACATAACACTTTAAACAGGAGTGAATATAGTGTATAGTGAGGTTATAGCTGTAGGCTCTTTGGGCTGTAGACCAAAAATGATGATATAACAGGAGCATTTATTTTCTATGAAGAAAAAATCCATCATTATCCTGAATGGCTGATGTTGAGGCCAACAGGCATTTTGGCACCAGGTTTCCTATTCCATTTGACTTAAAATGTACTGGCATGTTGCAAAATGAAATGCGAACCTGGCATAACATTTATTTCCAAGTATGTTTCAGAGTCCCATAAGATTTCCAAAGGAATAAAAAACTGGGTAACTGCAAGCCAGTGCTTTGTTTGGAAGTGTTCCCAGATACACTGAAAAAGGAAAGTGTAAACATGAGGAAGAGGGACTGCTCTACTACTAGTTGCAAAGCATTTTAGGGAATCAGTGCTCTGCAAGTGTTCTTGTCAGCCATTTTGTGAACAGGCAAACCGTCCAACTATTATTTGGAGAGCACCAGAACATGTTCCCAAAATTTCACCCCAGCTCCAAGAGATATGGTACTCCTGTTTTAACATATACTGTTTACAATATAATCTTAAATCTATCCAAGGCAGATTTGTTATATACTTTTCCTCTCTTCCATCAAATCTGAAAAGGCATTTCTGACATCTGACAGCCTCTAATAGAAGACAGGAGAGGGAAAGGGAAAACCAAATGCACATTAGAGTGTAGCTTTAATCACTGTATACGTTATATATTTTCATTATTAAGATCCAGGCCAATCCACTTTTTGCTCGGAGGTGCAATACAGCGGTTCCTCAGCTATCATAAAAGTGCAACAACAGGTGTTTGTTACAGCCAGAGAGAAATAAAGGATCAACACCAGATTCGGTGACAGGTGCAGCGGAAAAAAATAATAATGGAGGAAACTGACTGTAGAGTTTGAGCTTCCGCGACAGGGACAACCTCAGAGACTTTACTGCGATGGCGCGCCAATCCCCGGCGCCTCCTTAAATCTCAGCCCGGCCTCTCGCCGCTTCCCCGCCCCCGGCCCTCCTTCCCCGCCAATTCGCCAAAGTCCTAGAATAAAGTTTGCTGTTAGCGGGGCGGGTAAGCTTTTAGCAAAGAAAGGAAGCGAGCCCAGCGGCGACGGTGGTGGTTGTAGGGCACGCTTGTTCTTTCTCGACCATGGCCTCGTCCGAACTGGCCCAAAAACTGCAGAGACGACTGCTTCGAGATGGCAGTACCTCGGAGGCGCCTCCTGCAGAAGAGGATGACAGCCTCGCCCTTGAGCCGGCCGGCTCCGAAATGAGCCCCGAGGACCCGGGCGACGACCCGGCCGAGGACCTCAGCGCGCTGAATGCCGCCGCTGACCCGGAGCTGAGCGCCAAGCTGACTCGCAGGCAGGACATCAACGCGGGCGCGACACAGCCCCGCCTCGCCCAGGTCTTCAATCCCTACACGGAGTTTAAAGAGTTCACTCGCCGGCAGATCAAGGATATGGAGCGCTTATTTAAACTGTAAGCATCGTCTACTTAGCCCGCACTATCCCTTTACAGTTCCTCTTTGTAATTCTCGATCTTGGCGATCTTGAAACTCTTGAGTAGTTTTCTGTAGTATTTATTTCCAAATCCTTCACGGGATTCGAGCCTCCACCTGTGTTTAAAACAAACCACCCGTGCAGCTCGGTTCCAACGTGGTTTCTTAGTATCGATGAAGCCTGCGGAATCGTTGAAATTTAAAGTTTCCAACCTTTTATGCGGAAGTTCAAGATTTCTGATATGACTCAGTCATGAGGTAGTAGAGAAAGGACTTGGAAAAAGTTGCTTATAACTGTACCTGCACTGACTGAGGTCAATGTTTAATGAGAGTATGATTGACTCCAGAACACCAGAGTGCATAATACCTATATGCTAGATAAGTGCTTCCCAGATAAAGTTTTGTTAATTGTAGTAGTAAGGTTTACTTTTGAGTAAACTTTTACAGAACTGTCCTGTGTATCACATTTTCCTCAACTGCTCTGATAAATAGAAAGGTAATGAGGAAAGTCATAATAAAGCTGGCTAGATTCAATGGAATTTAAATTAGCATGCACAGGATTGCAGACTAAAATTTAGAGCAAATTCTGCAGTAGCACTTTTCAAAATGTTGGTGTGCTGTTTGCTTTTGTACTTCTGTGTTTATCATTTTAAAAAGATAAACTTCACCAATCTTTTCCCTCATGTGTATTAGTTAATCTTCAAATTTCCAGTTCCTTCTTTTGCTGTTCTTGCAAAATGGAAACCTGTAGTGTTTCTTTGTGCCAATTCTCAAAGAAGAAGTGTATTGAAGTGGGAAAAAAAACCATTCATTTGCTAAATTAAAAAGATCCTCATACCACAGAACTGGAAGGGTCAAGTTAAGTCTCCCTATTGTTAGTCTTGGTATCTTATCTCTGTGGTCAGGATTGGAGCAGCAGTTTATATTTGGCCATAAAAATCACACTGCAACAAAAAACGTGACCTTCCCCACCCCTGCAAAGTCAACCATGGTTATATTTAGCTTGTGCTTTTAAGTAATAAAAGATGTACTATTTGTCACTTGTTCCAATTATGTTACTAAAAGAGGAATTGAAAAAGACTTTGGCCTGATTTGCTGTACATTTTTGATTGCTATTCCAACTTATTAACTATCTAGTCATATAGCTGCTATTAATAAAGCAAGTCCTAGTGTTCAATATATGTTTAATGGGATAATAAACTAAATTAATAGTATAGTCTGTGCTCAATTGAATTTAATGGGATTGGCTTCTGAATCCTGGGCCTTTTCATCCTTGCTCCTAACTAACACAGTCATGCCTTGATGACATCTTTTTTTTAATGACATCCCTGGGATGTCTTCATCCCATCCCCACCCCATGAGTGAGACAAATTTAAATCATTATGAGCATCTAGTGGAAGCTGCAAGATGTTTGAAATCTGTTTTACTTTGCCACCCACTATGTCAGAGATAGAATCACATGACCAGTAGTAAGTGGGGTTAGAGAGGTGTTTACTGCCTGTTTCAAGCTATTTTTTCCTTCCATTTCCCAATCTACTTCTCTGCTGTCAATCTGCTGGACATGATGATGCATAGAATATAAGGAAAAATAACTTCTTGCCAGGGCTTATAATGGTGTCAGGGTGAAGTGGCATACACAGGCTGAAATAGCATAATATACAGAAATGTTGATATGCTTCTCTCTCATTGCTTCCTGATGAGGAAACTGTAAGTTGCTATTGGTCAACTGTATAAAGAAAGGAAAGAGAAATTTTAAGTGCCTGTGACTTAACTATTTTCATGATTGTTTCTAAAAACTTTATTCAGAATGGGATATAGGTGGAGAGGCACAGGAAGAAGACAGACCCTCCCCATTCCTCTTGCAGCACTATGATTGGTGGATATTTTTCCTATAGCCTGGTGATAGGCAGAAGAGAGAAAACAGCAAACTTGGAGGAATGAACCTGTCATTTTGCTGATCATGAATGCACAAAATTAGGATAGCAACTCAGAACAGAGGTAGTAATAGCAGGATATGGATCAGCAATGAGGGTGGCAAATTTCAGGTTTTGAAACTGAGTAATTCTTTTGCTGACTCAAATATAGTTGGCTAGATTTTAGTAGCAAGAAAAGGATTTATGATATCTTGATTGTCATACTGGAATTGGGAAAGCCCTGGTTCAGATACCTATTTAGTCACTGAGTTACTTTGGGCCGCTCCCTGACTGAGCATTCACATTGTGGTATGCCATTGGCTTGTTGAATAAATGATTTACAGATCATACAGTAGTGACTGAATTCAGATTATATACTAAACTGTTATTAGTTACTAAGCTAAACCTGAACATAGCAGTTTTACATGTTAAATTAAACTATTATGTGTCCTGGTTACTGGTGGTTTATCATGACATGTTTACCATGATGTGTTAACCCAGTCACATTTATTTATTTATTTACCAAAAATTTATATGCCACCCTTCTCCCCAAGGACTCAGGGCGGCGAACACAAGTTAAAAACATACAATAATAAAAAATAAGGTGATTAAAACCCAGATTAAAAACCACAACAATCAGAATAATAATGATCACTATCACTTAGCCTGTGTAGGCGAGAGATAGTACAGTATTTATTTATTTGACTTATATGGCCATCCAATTCATAAGTGTGTGACCGTTTTTGAAATTTTATGTTAACATTATCAAAATTTGCTTAATGCAGTTGCAGGAACAATGATTCCCAGAAGAGAAAAATGAAACAATTTATGAGGTTGAAGAATCAATGGCTTTACAACATGTGGTATGACAGCTGCAATAATACAGAGATTCCTCTCTGACATGTATCTTACAGGAGATGTTTCTGCTGAGTTAGAAGTTAAATTCACACCTTTGAGATAGACATCTAGACTCATAAAGCACATTCCTTGCTTAAGGAAGGAAAATTGTGCAATCTGTGCTACTCATGGAAAAAAAAATCTTGTCTGCTCAGCTCTCCTAGAGAAACTGAAACTGATGTTTTTTTCCCCTACCTTCCCCTTCCAATCCTTCAGCAGCCAATACAATTCTTTGTAGTGGTTAAAAATGCTTTCATATGTAGCCATGCTAACTGAAGTTTCTGATTGAGAATATGATATCAACAAGATTCAAGTTATCCTCAATTTACAACAGTTCGTTTAGTGACTGTTCAAAGTTACAATGGCACTAAAAATGTGACTTATGACCATTTTTCACCGTTACACCTTTGCAGCATCCCCATGATCATGTGATCAAAATTCAGATGCTTGGCAACTGGTTCATATTTATGACTGTTGCTGTGTCTCAAGGCCATGTGTTTACTTTTTGCAACCTTCTCACAAGCGAAGTCAGGCGGGAAGCTAGGTTAATTTAACAACTGGGTTACTAACTTATCAACTGCAGTGATTCACTTAATAATTGTGGCAAGAAAAGTCATAAAATGGGACAAAACTCACTTAACAAATGTCTCACTTAACAACATAGGTTTTGGGCTCAATTGGGGTTGTAAATTGAGGACTACCTGTATTTGTAGCTGTAGACCACAAATGGGCTGTGGACAAGTGCTCAACGATGTTTTTGTTTTTTTCTTTCTAGTGTACACTGTTTTGTGAAAGTCACCTTAAAAGGCCTTGGTTTCAGTGCCTTTATTTCACTCAGATATGTAAATAGATGCTAATATGTAAATAGTGAATAGATAATAAGATAGCATACTTTACATCAAATTCTCAGAAACGAAACTCAAAAACAAAACCTACCTGGATTTTCTGGAATGCATTTAGTAGATAATGTAACAGAATCTTTAAAAAGTGCAAAATCCATTCTCCAAGTCAGCTTATACTCTGTGCAATTCAGGTGGAGTGTTTAGTCTTCTGAATTAAATACATCTTTTTTGTAATGATCCTGCTCTGCTTTCATCTTTCCAGTCTGTTAAACATTCGTGTTATTTACTTACCTGTGATAAGAAAATTTCACTCTTGGTTGACCAAGAAGAGAAGTTTATATGAAAAGAAAAAAGTCTGTTATTTTTTCTTTCCAATTATTGAATGGATATGTTTATGCATATGTTTCTTAAAACATATTTAAAAGTAAAATAAAACAATAAAATCACTACAGGTAGTCATCAAAGTTACAATAGCTTTGGAAAAGTTTTTTTTATAGCCTCTAAAGCACTTCCAGCTATTGTAAAATGTTGTGCCATGTATCCACGATCCCATGATTATAGTTTGGGTTTTTTGGCAAACTGTTTGCACTTATGACCAGTTGCCAAGCCCCTCTATGATCGGGTGATCGCTATTTGCAATCTTTTTATAGAATCATAGGGCTGGAAGGGACCTTGGAGGTCTTCTAGTCCAACCCTCTGCCCAAGGCAGGAATTTTTATACCATCCCCGATAAATGGATGTCGTATCTTTTCTTGAAAACCTTGAAAAGCATCACAACTCCTGGAGGCAAGCTTTTCCATTGATTAATCATTCTTACTGCTAGGAAATTCTTTCTTATTTCCTGGTTGAATTTCCCTCTGACAAGTTTCCATCCATTGCTTCTTATCCTGCTCGCTGGTGCTATGGAGAATAAATCAACACCCTCTTCCTGTGACAGCCCTTCAAATATTGTAAGACTGATATAATTCTTCTCGGAGCCTTTTCTTCATTAGGCTAAACATACCTAGTTCCCTTAGCAGTTCATTGTATGATTTAGCCTCCAGATCCCTTATCATTTTTGCTGTTCTACTCTGCACTCTTTCTAGGGTGTGAGCATCGTTTTAGAATTGTGGTAACCAAAACTAGATGCAATATTCCAAGTGTGGTCTCACCAGTGCAGAACTATTACTTATCATGATCTTGATGCTATTTCTCTGTTGATGCAACCTAGAACTAGCTTTTTTGGCAGCTGCAGCATGCTTCTGACCAGTGGTGAAATCCTCCAAGGTTTGTCACTGATTCGCTGCATGCGCAATGTGCGCCAAATGTGCTGTGCATGCACATGTGCAATGCACACCAAATGCAAGGTGTGCACGCATGCACAGTGCACTCCAATTGCATGCTGCGCACATGCGCAGTGCGCACAAAACACATGCTTCGTGCAGAAAAAGGCTTAAGAAAGTAAGTAGAACAGCGGGGGGAGAACAACTGTGCCGCACGATTTAGATTCGCTAGAAAGCAGGATTTCCTACTTTCTAGCAAATATAAATCGCATGGCACAGCTAATCGTCAGAAATGCTGGTTCCGACAAACCGGTAGCATATTTTTACTAATGGTTCACCCGAACTGGTTGGTTTTATTATACTGGTTCACCCAAATCAGTGCAAACCAGTAGCATTTCACCCCTGCATCTTGTTGGATAGGGCCTAATGTTCAGGTCTGTCAAGATCCTTCTGAAACTTGAGTTCATCTTCCAAACCATTGGCAATTCCCCCCAGTTTGGTGTTGTCTGTAAATTTAATGAGTTCCCCTTCTATCCCTTCATCTAGATCATTGTGAAGATGTTGAAGAGCCAGGCCCAAGACAGACCCTTGAGATATCCTACTGCATGCTTCTCTCCGTGTAGATATAGCTCAATTGAGAACGACATGCTGAGTGCAGTTGGTCAGCCAACTGTGAATCCGTCTGGTAGTAGCACTGTCTATCCCACATTGTTCTACCTTACTGAGACGTAGGCTGTAGTTTATTTTGTCAAAAGCCTTACTGAAGTCCAAGTATACTATATTCATAGCATTTCCCTGATCCATTAATTTAGTCACTTTGTCAAATATGGGAATAAAGTTGTCTGACATGCTCTAATTTTAACAAACCCATGCTGGCTTCCTGTATTCTCCTTGTTTATTTCTAGATGCCCACAAATCTACTGTTTGATTTTCTTTTCCAGGATTTTCCCAGGTATTCATGTCAAGCTGATTGGCCTGTCATTTCCTGGATCCACTTCTTTGCTCTTTTTAAATATTGGAACCACATAGTTCTTTTCCAGTTCCACCGTGCTCCAGAAGCTCTGAAAGATTTCATTCAGTGGTTCCGAGATCACATCTGCCACCTCCTTCAGTATCCTGGGATATAAACTTTTTGGTTCTGGAGATTTGAATTCATTCAAAGCAGATAGATGTTCTCTTATTAATTTCTTATCAATCTTTTTTGCTGGTTTCCCCAGAAAGTCAGTGGGGAAGCCAGCAAGGAAAGTTGCAAGCTGCTGCCAACTGCCAAAAAGACTCCTTCGTCTCCGGGGGGAGGGGGGGAGGGGGGGCTGGCGGGCTGGCTGAAAGCTGCCTGCTGAGTAGGCTCAACCCTCTACTGGACTGTAGAAACAGGGCTTGGATCTGTAACCTAGCTGAGGTGTTATCTTCTGCATACAGAAGAGCACTGGGAATGCCATTGTTTTGAAGGCTAGAAAGATTTTTAGGTTTCAGAACAATGGCTTTCACTAGCTTTCTAGCCTTGTAGCAGTAGATAGTGCAATGACTCCAAATATTTAGAGATGGGGATCTGCTGTGGGCTAAATCTATCCTTTCTGGATTAATTGGCTGTATCAGTTAATTTACGGGTAGCTTTAGAATTTGCATAACATTCACTCCATGCCCCAGGGGATAAGTTTGATTTTAGCAACAGGTTTTCAGCTTCTTGCCTTTCTGATACCAATCTTGTTCCTTTTGGGTCAACATGATTTTTGTTTGTGTCTGGATCTTACAGCAGAGGAACACAGCCTAATGTCTTAGGACCATATTTAACATCCAAAGCCTTGAATGACAGTAATTTAAGAAGTTATTAAATTTTAAATTATAAATATAAATAAATAGGCACTAGAATAGGGCAGTGTTAATTTCTTTTGATGTAAAAATTTGGTATTTTCCCTACTTTATTTTCAAGAAAAGTAAGGAAAACTTATTGTGCAGACAGCTGCTTATGCAACTTTCATTATTTGATCTTAATTAAATGTATATAACCTTTGCTCATAGTCACCCTTAAAATGAGGACTTTTTAGAAAGGAAAACATACAGTTACTAATTAAACTTAATCATGGCCTAGAGACAAGCTGGGGAGAGAGGATAGATAATTCCAAGAGGGAAAATGCTAATAAGTCTCTTCCAGGTGAAATAACATGGCAAAACAAAGCAATTATTATTTAGCATGGGAATTCCACAAGAGTTTTAGTCAGTTTGAGTAAAAAACTTCATAAATGCACATGACTAAAATTTTAGCCAAACCATGGCTTAAACTTTCACCAACTACTTCAGTATTTTATATCTTTTCAGTGTACAGTACTTTATACTTTAAAATGATAACCCAACACTTTTTAGAATGATAATGTACACAGTTGTTTACGTGATCAAAATATTGCTGTATAAAGCCTAGCATCTTCGCTTGTAAGGGTAATTCTTCATGACAACCTAAGCTGCTTGTCTCCCTGCTGCTCCTAGCTGTTCCTAAGCTGCCTTTAAAAAATTCCATCTGGATTGTACTGGTTTTGTAATGGGGCTAAGTTGATGTTCAGACAGGACAGCAGCCACAGTAGGCCCTGGCTGGTAGTTCTCTTGCTTCTTGTCCTACCAATTCATATAGGAAAGTCAACCCTTTCTAGATGTTTTCTGTGTGAATGGGTCTCTTAAAGTCTGCCTTTTCTTTTCAGCAGTTGTTCCCTCCTTCGTGATCTCTTTGCCTTTCCCTTTGCTTTCCCAGTTATTTGTGCACCTGTATGCCTTCATACTCTCTTCTCATGTTTTCTTCTTTGAAACTAACACAGACCTTTTCTTTCTCCACTCTGTATTGTTCAATCATTGCTTTGATGGTACAATGATTGAGAAAAAGAGAACATTTTAATTAATTTATTTATTTATTTATTTATTTATTTATTTATTTATTTCGTCAAGCATATAATAGGTAACAGATATAAGTATAAACATAATTATGAATACATGAAATGGATACATATAAAAGGAAACATTAGGACAGGGATGGTAGGCACGCTGGTGTGCTTATGCACGCCCTTTAGACCTCTTAGGAATGGGGTGAGGTCAACAGTAGAGAGTCTAAAGTTAAAGTTTTGGGGGTTAGGGGAAGAAACCACAGAGTCAGATAGTGCATTCCAGGCATTAATGACTCTGTTACTGAAGTCGTATTTTCTGCAATCAAGTTTAGCGTGGTTTGTGTAGCAGTGAAATACTGATAGTTCAAGTGCATAAAAGAAAAGATCTAGAATTGTTGGAATTTTACAGCTTTATTCCAAAATTCCTAAGCCACAAGTTAAAGGTGATTTGTGTTCATTTAAAAAACAGACAGTACAGTGGGTAGAAACCAAAAAGGTGCCTTCTTGGCAGATGTTAAGGGTAGAGTGGAGGTATGCTGGGGGAAGAGTTAGAGAAAACATAATGGCCATGACACTTTATTGGGCTCCATGGTTTTTACAGAACTTCACTGAATTAACTGGAAGAATTAAAAAGGAAGCTGCTGAGTAACAGGGAACATAGCAGTCCAAGATGAAATGGCCATATAGGGCAGAAAGCAACTGCTGCAAGAGAGGGGACATGCCAGGCACTATTCCTGATCACAGTGGGAGATTTTGCTAAATTGGAATAAAGCACAATAGATTAATAGTACAAAAGGACTTAAGATGACAAAAGTAATTTTGAAGCAGAGCAACAGTTCAGTGGAGAGGTGAATTTGTGATAGGTTTGGAGTGGGCGAAAGGCAACATCCATTTTTGCGTTCAAGAAATGGTGATAGGTGAGATCTGGACCAACCTGACCAGCTTAGAAAAAATTACTGATAACAGAGGACTGTAATTGGAGCACTTTAGTCCCTGGGACTACTCATCAAGATTATTTTCAGCCCTGAATGTCTAATAACAATAAATTTTAAACATTTACTTTAAAAAAACTGTATTGTTGATTGTTGGCCATGCCAGCAAGTTTCAGAACCAAACTGTACACTGTGTGTAATATTCCTTTGCTGTCTGAAAATCGGAAACATTACAAAATTCAGATCATGATTTCTGTTCATTCTACAATTAAACCATGATGGTGCTTGATATTGAAATAGTCAAGGGCATTGCCACTTTGAACAAGGCTACATACCTGAGTCTCTGTCTTTTTAAAGTGTTCATGGGACAGTTTAGTTTAAAAAGAATGTAAACAGTAGAATAAGAAACTGAAGATTGCTACAGTGGCAACTTTACAGTGAGTCTTCTTTACTTTTTGGTTTATGGAAGGCCTTCTAATATAATTCGGGAGAGGGGGTGGTATAAAAATTTAATAAATAAATAAATAAATAATTCACAAAATTTTGTATCGATTAGGCTCTTCAGTCACAGCATGGTGATTTCTCTATTTAGTCATATTATCTTAACTGGCAAAATGCTGAGTTTGCTTATTTTTTTAAACATTAGTAGCTCTTAGGAAGGAAAATGGGCTTTTTTGTCTGTAATATTCCTAATACAGATCTGTTGTCATTTATGCATGCTACTTCTAGTGCGTTTACATGTCCTGGTATATTTTTCTTCTTTTTCTGCTGGAATACTTTCATAACATTTATATTTAAAACTTTCATTTTCTGTTCTCAGAACATAGGTTCTGTGGACAAAGTTTTTAAATTATTTTGAATAACAAAAGTGGTACTTAAGGCAGACTGAAGAACATATTTTTTAAAATAGATATATTTAAGAATATTTAAGAAATAAGAACATAATAAATAACAACTTGGTTGTGTGTGATACACAGGAAAAGAGTTTGAATGACCAATAGTTCTTTCATTTTTTAGTGGCATATTAGGTTGCATGTAATCATAGCAGGTCCATGACTATGAACTTAGGAATGCCTCACTCATACAGAAATTATGAATGAAGATAACATTTTAATCTTTAAATAAGAGCTAAGCATTGAATGGCTGTAATCTATTTGCTTTATATCTTTTTAAAAATATTTTGATATGCTTATTTTTAAAAAAATAGTGTTGAGACAAGGGATAAATATGTACAGGTAGTCCTCGACCTACAATGGTTCATTTAATGACTGTTCAAAGTTACAACAGCATTGGAAAAAGTGACTTATGACTGTTTTTTACACTTATGACCATTGCAGCATCCCCATGGTCATGTGATCAAAATTCAGATTTTTTTTTATTTATTTTTTTTTTAATTTGATTTATATGCCGCCCTTCTCCGAAGACTCAGGGCGGCTTACAATGTGCTCAGCAATAGCCTTCATCCTTTTGTATATTTATACAAAGTCAGCTTATTGCCCCCACAAACTGGGTCCTCATTTCACCTACCTTAGAAAGGATGGAAGGCTGAGTCAACCTTGAGCCTTGGCGAGATTCGAACCCTGCAGTAATTGCAGGCAGCTGGTCTTAAGCAGCTTAATAACAGGGTGCCTTAAACCCTAGTACTACCAAGGCTCTTTTATGATGCTTTGCAACTGACTCATATTTATGACCGTTGCAATGTCCCGGGATCATGTGATCACTTTTTGCGACCTTCTGACAAGCAAAGTCAATGGGGAAGCCAAATGCACTTAACAACTGTGTTACTAACAACTGCAGTGATTCACTTAACAACTGTGACTAGAAATGTCATAAAATGGGGCAAAATTCACTTAACAGATGTTTCGCTTAGCAACAAGATCAATTGTGATTGTAAGTTGAGGACTACCTGAATATGAGGAAATTTGCTCAGTCTAATACCACTAGAAAAAGCATGCATCATGCAAATAGTTTCGTATTTATTTCTCCAAATGCTTGTATGGGGAAACTTTATTTTTCATTTTGCAGACCGGTTCCTCATGTGCCATCTTAGAACTGGGAATATGAATGCATAATCCTGGTGAAATTCAGATAACATGGATTGGTCATGAGGGTGACTAATAAGTAATTACTAATACTATTACAGTAACAGTTCTCAGTATGAACAATCTGATTAGCTGGAGGCCTTTTGCCAAAGAAAATTAGCCTCTTCTTTAATGGAAATAAAAACAAAGGAGCAAAAAGAAATTACTGCTCATTTGAAAGGAACACTAGGATTTCCTTGCCAAAGACAAGTGAAATAAATACTGTCTTTGGGATCTGATACAAAATTCTAGCACTGGGCGCAGCATTTCCAGCAGTCAGTAAGACCTGCTTTCTGGGATCAGCAGTTTCCCTTGTGTATGATACACAGTCAACAAACACACCCACTTTAGGAATAGGGAGTGAGTTAGATGGAACTTTGATACGGATTTTGTTTTCTATGCAGTTGTTTTACTGCATAGTTTTGGGAGTGGAGCCATACTTCATCTTTTTATTTTCTTTTTGGCTATGATCCAAACTCTTGTGCTGTAGCTTGTCTCTCTCCTTTGTCTTTGTGCTCTTTGATTCAGCTAGTCTCTGTGGTATGAAGTTCTTTCTTGGTTAATCTAGTAAGAAACATGAAAAAAAATCCTCAATCAAAAAGGGAACTGGATTTTCTATTACAGTAATCTTCTTTATTCACAGCTATCAACAGTCTGGCAAATGTACTAATAAAAAAGCAATATATTTTTACAAAGATGCTTCTGCTATTTAATTGAGTTGTTAATTATTGTAGTGGTGTACCTTGCAATTCTTTCAGTCAGAATCTGTATTAAGAGAGAGAGAGAATTAATGTATGAGAAAAAGAAATATATATAAACACACCCTTATATTATTACCACCTCCTAACCTTTTTGTTTTGATGAAACATTCTCTTGAATTATATATAGAATGTATTCAATCCACAGACCCAAAATCTAAATACAAGTAGTCCTTGACTTACAACAGTTCATTTAGTGACCGTTTGAAGTTACAACGGCACTAAAAAAGGTGATTTATGACCATTTTTCACACTTGTGACCATTGCAGCATCCCGATAATCATGTGATTTATATTCGAATGCTTGATAACTGACTCACATTTATTTGTGGTTGCAGTGTCATGGGTGATTTAATCATCTTTTGCAACCTTCTGACAAGCAAAGTCAATGGGGAAATCAGATTCACTTAACAACCATGTTACTAGTTTAACAACTGCAGTGGTTCGCTTAACAAACATGACAAGAAAAGTCGTAAAATGGGGCAAAACTAAACAAATTCCTCACTTAGCAACATAAATTGTGGGCTGGATTTTAGTGTAAATCAAGGACTACCTGTAGTTTCAGCTCTACTTCAGGGCAGGAAAAAAATAATAATATAACATTGTAATCCTATCCATTATCTCAAATGACCCGTTTTAAAAAAAAGTATTTTAACTGAAAATTCAAGCACATACTGAACTTCTGCACTGATACCACCACTCTACCCTCATGCAGGAATTTCAGATTACTGTATATATTGCAATTCTTTAAATACAGATGGTCCTCAACTGACAATCACAATTGGACCAGAATTTCTGCTGCTAACCAAGATTGTTAAGTCTCACCCAATTTTATGACCTTTTTTTGCCGTGGTTGTTAAGTGAGTCACTGGAGATGTTAAATGAATCGTTCAGTTGTTAAGCAAATCTGACTTCCCCCACTGACTTTGCTTGTTGGAAACCATCTGGAAAGGTCACAAGTGGAGATCACATGACCCTGATGCAACTGGTGTAAATATATGCTGGTTGCCAAGTGAGTGAGTTTTGATCATGTGACCCTAGGGATGCTGTTCAAGCAGTCGCAAAACAAATGGTCATAAGTTGAGGACCATCGGTATTGTCCAATGAAAAATTCTGGAGAACTTGAAAGCTTACTCTAAAACCTTTTGGTTTGCCATAATAAGTATGTCTTTTTTTTTATTTTAATATTTTCTCTTCATAATCCATAGGCCTACCTTGGCTTCTTGCAATTCTTTTCATCTTAGTTGCTCCTATTCTAATTAGACTTTAACATTTGCTTTGCATAAAATAAGCTTCCCTTAAAGTTGCACATATGCAACTTTAAGGGAAGCTTATGCACATATTCACCTAGGCACATATTCACCTATTTATCATTTACTTAAAACTATCTGCCCAAATCTTGTTCTCTCCAGCAACTCAGTGTATTTCCAATTAGCTCATGTTATTTCTAGATTGGGCGAAAATTTTCTGGTTTTTATTTTCCTCATCATGGATTTGGAAGGAAGCAAATTAGGCCATATCTGCTCAGGGCAGATATCCAAAGCAAAGAATTAACCTCCGCTGAACTTCCAGTGAAGGAGAATTAAACCCATGATTTTCTAACATATATCAGCTTCTGCCTTCTAACCTAAATCCTTTATTGTGTATCTGATCCAGGTCTTCTGTGAGACATCTGCCATGTATTTGAACAGTGCTATGATAGTCCAGTTTGGTGTAGTGGTTAAAATGCTGGGCTAGAAACCAGGAGACTGAATTTAGGCTTGCCTTATCTATGAAAGCTAAATGCATGATTTTCAGCTACCGGTAGTTACTCTTTCTTCAGCCCAATCTACCTCACAGAATGTGGGGCAAAAAGACATTCCTTTTCATAAAAAAAATTATTGTTTGGCAATGTTAATTGTTTTTTTAACTATCTTTGATCATTTTGGAGCAATCTTTTTACTAAGGTAAGCTATTAAAAATGTGTGTCTTCTTTGTAATTGTTACCAATAACAGCAAAATAGCAAAAAGTTTTCCAGACTAGAACCATCTCCCTAACCTCTTTCTTTCTAGTATTCGGGCTTCTCACTTCTTAGCAGGCAGCAGTTAGAAATGGGTTTGTTATATCATATTGACTTTCATTGAATTCTACTCTGTAAAGCTCACCATATATAGCGAGCAGTGAGATGGGTAGCATATCAATTTAATAAATAATGAATAAAATATACACAAATTACTAACACTATCTTTTTGTTGTATGTGGCATATCATTTTTATGTAATTCTTGAAATATGTGGCAATATAAAGTATGCTAATAATACAGTTCCTGGGGCACTCCATAGTTTAATAAGGAGATCTAGATATGAAGTACCACAAATAATGCCGTAACCTATTTGTTGGAAAATGAAGAATAAATATTACTGTATAGAGATACAAGCCCAACTTTGAACTTGAACCACATAATGAGAATTGCAAAATACCAGTATTTTTCTCTCTCACTGCCTTGACTGAAAATTGTCCAATGGCAGCTCTCAAGATGCCTCATACCCTATTAGGGAAGGATAGACAGGATAATACATCTTGAGCCTGCTGAGGTATGTTTACAAGACATTTTATCAACACAATTTATTGTGTTTGCTCTGATGTAGATCCCACTTTTACAGAAACAAGTTGGATAACTAAGACAACATTTTGTGGGGTTATCTTTGTACTTTCAGAGAATATAGATAGGATTCTCGAAAATTAGTTCTGCTATCTGTGGGACGTATCTATGCCTGCACAGATAGCAGAAGTCAGGAAGCTGGGTGAATCATATACCTTTGGATTAGAGGTAGTAAATGCTCATTTGAAAGGGGATGGATGGGCTGGTAATATACCACTTTCAAATAGGTCATCTCTTGATTCAACCAGACTAAATAGCTTCCAATCAGTATTCACCCTTCTTGGAAAAATTTGTGGAGGTGATGTTAAGACTACAATACAAAGAATCTTAGCGCAAATTATGTAGATGAAGCAAATTGTGTAGATCGATTTCATATCCAGGGTTTCATATCCAGGAATGGGACTGAAATTCTATAGGTCATCTTGAAAAATTTGAATAGGAAAATATAGCCCTCCTACTCCTATTGGATCTCTCAATGGCATTCAAGGCCATTGACATGATAACCATTTGAAGATTATCTCCCAGGGTTTGGAATGGAAGTACTGTTTTACAATGTCATGTTCTTAAGTGAGCAGACTCAAGTCAGTGGTAATGGACAAAAAAATCAACTGAATGCCTGGATGGTCTGTTTACGGTTCTACCGGGCTTGGTTGTTTGCTTCTGTGTTGTTTAACTTCTATATGAAACTCCTTCACAAATGACTTACTCCTTCAAATCTCTTGTTTTTGATTATTTATGTCATTCTGTCAGGATTTCATTAATCCTTCATATATCCTGAGAGTAAACATAATTACTGCCTTTTGTTTCAATTAAACCAATTAAATACAGTATAAACTTCCTTTTTAATAACACATTTCTTTTAACAGTTATATTTTCCTAAGAAAAGAAATAAAAGTCACTTTGGTATATTGGTTAAGGCACCAAGCTAGAAATAGGAGACTATGATTTCTAGTCCTGCCTTGACACGAAGCCAGCTGGATAACTTTGGGCCAGTTGCTCTCTCAGCTTTGGGAAGCAGGCAAAGGCAAACCTCCTAAAATCTTGTACAAGTCTGCTGGGACTTGTACAGGAGGTCACCAGGAGTCAAAAACTGATTCCAAGGAACCAAGAAAAAAAAAGAGGAAAAGGATTTGATGAAACAAGTCTGTCTACTCGCTTGTCTCTTTTTACCATTCTTAGAAACTGTGTGTATATACTGAAACAAGAGCGACGATTTTTAGTGGAACTGCTGAGGGTTGTTAGCAATAAATTATAATTTTGTTTTTATATTTTATTAGACTCAGTTCTTCCTCCACAGTAATTCAGTTGTTCTACTCTTCTCCCCACCCCACCCCAAATTTTGACTTTTTGTTAAGATTCTCAGAGGGCAAATAGACTTTTCAGTATTATCAGTTAGGCTCCTTGGCATTTTTTAACTTGGTATGGGTCATCTATAATGGGTTTCTTGGATTGTGATCAACATTAAGGAAGAGTTAACGTGCACCACTCTTTCAAGTTTATTTGATTGCAATTTATTTCATCTATGGAATTCTTTACTGAAACTCAAAGAGGCATGATCTTTTATATGGGCTCTGTCATACAAGAAATACAGCTGCCTGTACTAAGGATAATGAATGGTAGTTTGTTGTTTCAGATATTTTCATAGGCAATTTATGGTAAGAGAAGGAAATATAATAAATTACAAAATTTCCATTTATTTATTTGACATATCCTGTTTTATGTGTATTAAAGGTTTAGTATGAAAAGAAGTGTAAAATTACTAATCCAAGTAAAAATACTTTAGATTAAAAAGTAAAAGAAAATGGGTGGCTGAATGCTGCTACTGAGGTATGATGAAATCCTCACCCTTTACTTAGGTTATCATTGAGCTGTTTCTTGCCTCGAAAAACAAGTTTGTCTTCCTTGCTTCACAAGCTCACTGGCTAGATTTGTACTTTTTAAAATAGTCTCAGAAAAAAAAGTGCTCCTTTAATTTGTGTTTGTATGCTGCTGAGCTGTTCCATCTACGGCTTGCTCATGCTGAATTGAAAACAGATTGAATATTCTGTAGCCACTTTGCTTTTTGTGGCAGTGTAACTTTGGAAAGCTATGCTTTGAAGGAAAGATCTGGCACAGCATACTGAACACCTATTGTAATACTATGATAGAGCAATGCTTTGCCATCTCAACCCACTTCTGGCAAGACTCGGTTTCTCACAATCCTTGCTTTGTGTTGTTTCTGTGCTGGAATGATGGATATGAGAGACTGCTCGCTAGCTGTGGATGCTGAGTCAATTAACCCTTCCGGAGCTATGGCTGTTCTCACAAAACTGCCTTACAGTTCGTGCAGCTCCCATTAAAACCTCTTTTTCAGAGTGGCAGGATGCCAGACTTTGCTTTTGTAGTTTTTGTTTGTGAAATTTTGATTTGGGCAGTGACCCAGTAGGCGGAGAGAGAATGAGAACAAAATTTCCTGGGATTGTAATGCCTACTTCTGTGCTACAGCCTTTCTTTGAATATAGGAAATACCTTACTGCAATTCTTCTATCATTGCAAGTGCATCATTGTTATAAGAAAAAAAAAGTATCCTATTTTTCTGTGTGTTCTGCAAATGTTTAAGGTTTCTTGTGTGTTACTTTTACAGAATTTGGGATGATTGACATTCTTATCTTTTAGCTGAGATTCATATCTGCTAACTATCTTTTTGGCATAATATAGCCTATTATCTTGTCCACGTTTTTGTTTTTGGACTGAATGTAAAATGTAACAATAAACTGTAATAGTTACCTATATTCAGAGAAGGGGTGGGTAATTCATTTTCCTGAGATTGTTGTGGAGGAGTCAACCAATAGGGCTGCTGAGGCCACTGCCCTGGTCTGGACAGGGACAGCCAAAAGGGCTGATATGGTCCATGGGGAGATGAATGCCCAGGTCTACTTCAGATTCTAAACCTAATCACCTAAACAATCATCAAAAGCTTTAGAAAAAGCTAATTTGGCAAGTTTTGATAAACAGTTACAATGCACAAATGGAGGTATAAAATATAATATACGGAGGGAGTGCATTGCACCAACTGGCTGGCTGTTTGCGTCCTTTGGAGTTGTTCCTCCCCAGGTGGAACTGAGATATGATCTTTTTACAATCACCCATAGCTTATTTACTTCTCTTTAAACTACAGGTAATCTTCAATTTACGATTGTAATTGAGCCTAAAATTATGGTCATAATTTGTGCCAGTTGTTAAGCGAGTTACCACATGATCGCACCTGGTTTTACAATCTTTTTGCAGCAGTCATTAATTTGATTGTTAAATTAACACAGCAGTTGTTAAGTGAATCCATGTTCTGTGAAGGGCATTTTTTGCTCGAAACATCAAGTAAATGTCCATTTCTGGAAAAAAAAAAAAAATTGTAAATCATGTAATTTGACCACAGGATGCTGCAAATGGCCATAAATGCAGGCCAGGTGCTAAGTGCCCAAAATTTGATCACATGACCAGGGGGCGGCAGTTGTCAGAACTTCAAATCTCTGTTGTAAGTAGTCCTGGGGAAGCCTGTTGTAAATTAGAATTGTTGCTAGTGATTGATTGAAAGTCAGCAACTACCTGTATGGAAGTCAAAGACCACTTGAAGGTTACCATGGTCCAGAATGTGGCTATGCAGATAGTTATTGGTGTTTCCCAATTTACCGATGTAAGCTGCAATGACTACTTGTCCTTTTCTAGGAGCAGTTAAAGATTGTTCTTCACACGTAATGCCTTCAGGACTTAGGACATGGTTATCTTTGAAATCATTTGTTATTGTTTTTAGATCAGGTAAAGTTAATGAGATCCAGATCCCAGTGTAAACCATTATCATCCTGTGGAACAAGAAGACATGCCTACTTTGTAACTGTGCCTGTCTTGTGCGGTAGCATTTCCTCTGAAGTCCTTGCAGCCCTGACCCTGCTCTGAAGTGAATATTGTATTGTATTGAAGATAGATAGATAGATAGATAGATAGATAGATAGATGATAGATAGATAGATAGATAGATAGATAGATAGATAGATAGATAATTTTATTTCTATACCGCCCCTCTCCCGAAGGACTCGGGGCGATGCACAGCCAAGTAAATAACACAATACAAATCCCAATTAAATTTAAAAATTATTAAAATTATTACATTTATGGCCAAGTTTCGTTAAAAACCCAAAAATTTAAAACTCCAAATTTAAAACTACTTTACAAAGATAGCCCTGCCTGTCGGAAGAGCAGGGTCTTGAGGGCACAGCAAAAAACTTGGAGGTCAGAGATTGTGCATATTTCCGGGGGCAGTTCGTTCCAAAGGGCAGGAGCTCCCACAGAGAAGGCTCTCCCCCTGGGTGTCGCCAGCCAACATAGTTTAGCCGACGGCACCCTGAGGAGTCCCTCTCTGTGGGAGCGAACCAGTCGGTGGGAGGCTATCGGTGGCAGAAGGCGGTCTCGTGAGTACCCAGGTCCTAAGCCATGGAGTGCTTTAAAGATGGTAACCAACACCTTGAATCGCACCCGGAAGACCACTGGGAGCCAGTGCAGCTTGCGCAGGAGAGGTGTTACATGAGCGCAACAGGTTGCACCCATAATCACCCGCGCAGCTGCATTCTGGACCAGTTGGAGCCCCCGAGTGCTCTTCAAGGGGAGCCCCATGTAGAGAGCATTACAGTAGTCCAGCCGAGAGGTAACAAGGGCGTGAGTGACCATGCACAAGGCATCCCGATCCAGAAAGGGCCACAACTGGCGGATCAGGCAAACCTGATAGAAGGCCCCCTGGCCACGGCCATCATATGCTCTTCTAAAGACAGCCGTGTGTCCAGGAGGACACCCAGATTGCGAACCCTCTCTGTGGGGGTAAAGATTCACCCCCTATAGACTGCGATGGTGACAGCTGACTATACTGGGACGCCAGAAGCCACAGCCACTCGGTCTTGGAAGGGTTGAGTTTGAGCCTATTTCTCCCCATCCAGACCTGCACGGCCTCCAGGCAGTGGGACATCACGTCAAGGGCATCATTGGGGTGGTCTGGGGTGGAGATGTACAGCTGCGTATCATCAGCGTACTCATGTACCCTCACCCCCAAACCATGGATGATCTCGCACAGCGGCTTCACATAAATGTTGAACAGAAGGGGCGAGAGGACCGACCCTTGCGGCACCCCCCAAGCGAGGCACCTCGAAGTCGACCTCTGCCCTCCTGCCAACACAAACTGCGAGCGGTCGGAGAGGAAGGAGGAGAACCACCGCAAAATGGTGCCCCCTATTCCTAACCTCCTCAACTGCTGCAGCATGATATCATGGTCGATGGTATCAAAAGCCGCTGAGAGATTTAATAGGACCAGGACAGAGGAGCAACCCCTGTCCCAAGCCCTCCAGAGATCATCGACCAATGCGACCAATGCCGTTTTCATGCTGTACCCCTGCCTGAAGCCCGACTGGTACGGGTCTAGATAGACAGCTTCATCCAGGTACCAGGGGAGCTGTCGTGCCACCACACTCTCAACAACCTTCACCACAAAACGAAGGTTGGAGACCGGACGATAATTAGCTAATACAGCTAGGTCCAGGGAAGGCTTCTTGAGGAGAGGTCTCACCACCACCTCTTTCAAGGTGGCAGGAAAGGCACCCTCACTCAAAGAAGCATTTATAATCCCCTGGAGCCAGCCTCGTGTAACCTCCTGAGAGGCCAGTACCAACCAGGAGGGACACGGGTCCAGTAAACATGTGGCAGCACTAAGCCTACCCAGAATCCTGTCCACGTCCTCAGGAGCCACATGGTCAAACTCTTCCCAGATAATATTCTCAAGACCTACCCCCGTCTACCCCCCTGGACTCATCCAGTCGGAGTCCAAGCCTTCCCGAATCTGAGCGACTTTATCATGCAGGAATTGCGCAAAATCCTCGGCTCGACCCTGCAACAGATCTTCCCGCGCTCCCACCCGAAGGAGGGAGCAGGTCACCCTAAACAGCGGCTGGGCGATTCTCTGCAGATGCGATAAGAACGGAAAATAGTTGGATTTCGCTGCTTTTATCGCCACTAGGTAGGTCTTGATATAAGACCTCACCTGTGTTCGGTCAGAATCAGATTGACTAGTCCTCCAGACGCTCTCTAGGCGTCTTTTCTGACACGTCATCTCTCTCAGCTCCTCGGAGAACCAAGGAGCCAATTGAGATCGGCATCGGGTCAGAGGCCGCAAAGGCACGACACGATCCAAAGCTCCGGCGGCCGCCCTATCCCAGGCGGCCACCAGGTCTTCAGACGAGTCATGTGCCAGGGTCTCAGGAAATGGCCCAAGCTCCATCAGGAACCTGTCAGGGTCCATTAGGCGCCTGGGACGGAACCACCTAGTCGGTTCCGTCTCCCTGCGGCGGGGGGTAGCGGCTCGAAAGTCTAAGTGAAGGAGAGAATGATCTGTCCATGACAAGGGCTTGATGTCTAGATCCCCTATTCCTAGATCATTCAGCCACTGACCAGAGACGAAAATCAAGTCCAGAGTGTGTCCCCCCGTGTGAGTATATACAAAATATTGTATTTTGGTTTTCGATTATGACTGCTGACTATGTGTATTCTGTCCCAATACAATGTATCAGTTGCTGGCATTCGGTTGTTGTTAATTCTGTTATTGTTTTTGTTTCTCCATATTGTTTTTATTCTCTTATTTTAACCCTAATATATAGGCCATCAGAGTTATTTTGGAGAAGTCCTGAACAGACTATTATGCACTGCCTAACAGTCTATCTTCCTGAATACCCAGGATAATTTCATACGTAATAATGGATTACTCTAGGCTCCTTTCCATTGGGAATTGCTGAAGTTGCACAATTAGGGATAGATTAGGATTTTATGTCCTTTTGGACCACTATGGACATATCTTAACTATACTTGCCTCTATGCATATAATAAGACACATGCTGAATTTTGTATTCTATTCAGTGCAGTTACGAACTGAACTTTGAAAAGTTTCTTGTTGATTCCATTATCATAGACAATTCACTCCCTGATCAGTTTACACTTCAGGTAGCAAACCTCTTCAGGATGAAGTTTAAGTTAAAATGTTCTGAGCCATGTGCCTGAAAGATTTGGATTTTCTAAATTTGGGGAATTTCTTGTTTGTCATCATGTTAACAAAGCCCCAGCTGAATAGAGAGAGATAGTCCAGGTGGTTGATAGAATTGCTCCCAAGGCATTTGACCTCCCACCAAGCGGAATAAACTATTTGATTTACTAGGCATCTGAGAGTGTTGAAGTGGATCATCTGATTGACAAATTCTTGGGACAGATCAAATTGAACACAGATTAAAGCCCATTTTAAGAAAGTAGTGATGTATCTCTGATACAGCTCTCATTGGCCCAGGAAATCTGTACAATTATAGTCCAGTTTCAATTATTCCATTTTTGGAAAAGGTGACTGAAAAAGAAATAGTCATTTTATAGTTCCAGATATAGCCGAGACACACAGATTATCTAGACTCTCAGCTAGGATATTATATTGAAATTGTTCTGTTTATTTGGTGAATAACCTGTCCTAGAAACTGGATTGGAAAGTTGGTTTCTGTTCATGGTGACTGTTCTTTCTTATTAATGACCAGTAAGCAATCCATACTCTTGCACATTGCCTCTGTGTGACAGTGGGCTGGATGAGGGAGAGCAAATAATACACAAATTTGTAAATAAAAATCTGATTTTGGAGTTTGAGGTTCAGGATGAAGTTGTACTTTCCCCGAAATAACAGGTTTACAGTCAGGAAGTGTTCCTTGTGTTGTGTTGTGACTGAATTCATAGGTAGCAATTGTGGCAGTGATGTTGTTGTCTCTAAGTTGCAGTTGGTGACAAACAGGCTGTTTACTGGTAAGCAAGGTACTAGGATCATACACCTTTAATGTAGGATCTGCATTGATTACCACTTGCTGATTGGGCACAATTTCTGTAGTAGAGCATTGTATTTAAAAACATTAAATGACTTAAGGCTGTTAAAGGATAATTGTTTAAAGGATCACCTCTCCCAGTATGAATACACCCAGGTTTTAAGTTCTGCAGAGGAAGCTTTTTTGAAAATGTTTCTGCTGTCAAAGACCTGTCTTTATAAGAAGCCAAAGAAAATCTCCTTTGGCATTGCTGCCAGTATGCTCCTGTGTTGCATTTGGATCCTGCTCTCTTAGTATTTAGAAAATCTGTTTTTAAAAGACCTGCATGTCTTTTGCCAGGTTCTTCACTGATTTTAGTATCAACTTTGGAGTTTATTTTATATTGTTTTTCTCTATTTGCATTAAAATATATTAGCTGCTTTAAAAATAAATTAACATTTTAATGAATTTCCTATTACCCAAAATTAGAGCTCTGAAAAAAAGTAGTTAATTGTGGCTTTTTTCTATCCTAAAATATATTTCTGTAGCAAACATCTGAAAGATTTACGTCTAAGAATAATACCTGACTTTATGACTCCTAGGTGTTTGCCCCAGACTATGTCTCATCTGTGCATATTATCTGTGTTTCTTAATTGTTCCCTGATCCACTTGGTTTTTTTATTTCTTGTGAATCAGCCCTTCTTATCTACAAAACTGGTTTTTCTCTTTGTAGATTTTTTTTTTCGGTTACAGGAAGTGGGGGGGTGTAGCCAAAGGGACATTCAGACTAAAGAGGAACAATAAAAATTTAGTAATGATTCATCTTATTTTTGCTGCCAGTGGCAAGGAATTTTATGCATGTGAAGTGCTCTTGTGTAGCTAAACTTTATATCATCCAATTTTAGATTTCAATTCATCTAGAAACTCACAAGCTAATCTATGTGCATGTGCTAATTATGTTGTAGGCCTAGGATTCTTTGTTAACATTTTAAATCAAGAAGCCAAAGTTCTTTCAATAATAAGAAACATATTTTTTTCAATTTTCTCAAATTGAGAGAAGGCACTTTAAAATCCACAAAGGATATTTTTAAGAAGAAATCATAACAAAATACTAGTATGGTGCTTCTTTCAAAAATAAATGCCCCTTTTAAAAAATGATTAATATTTTTTGAATGGTTAGTTTCTAAAATTCTTTATGCATATCTGGATTATGTTTTGCGATTGTTGTATAGATCTCTCTCTCTCTCTCTCTCTCTCTCTCTCTCTCTCTCTCTCTCTCTCTCTCTTTTGCTTTTACATATGTCTGTCTAAAGACAATAATTAATCCAGGCTTAATCCAGGAGTTGACATGCCAATAAAATTGTTTATTATTGTATACAAACTTCTACTATGTGAACAGATAAGATGCAGAGTTTCTTTTTAGAGCTTGGGAAAAGCCAGCACCTGAACCACTCTTTTGCTCCGCAATGACTCTCAGCGCAGGGCTACCTTGTTATGTGGTTTTCTTGCTTGGTGTGATTTTGGGTTCCTTTTAAAGCCACCTCCTTGTCCAAGTCTTTGCCAACTATCACATCAAAATTGAGTGAATCTTTTCCACTTCCTGTCAATCTTTTTCTGACTTAGTTAAAATTTGGATGACACTGAGAGGATTTTTTTTTTAAATCACTCTATTTAAAAGAGTAATGCCATATTGAGGACTAAGGGATGGATAGGATTTAATTACACTAAGGAAAACAGTTTTTTTTCTTTTATGTATGAGTGACAGGCTGTGCTTCATTTTTTATCTCAGGTGGTATGTTTAATTATGCAGATGATTTTTCAAATATCATGTTTTCAAGGATTTTTCCCCCCTTCCATTCAATCATGTTTGATTCTTTGACACTGCCTAGACAAGTCCCTGCAGTTTTCTTGGCAAGCTTATTCAGAAGTCCTCCTTCCTAGGACTGAGACAAAGTGGCTAGCCCAAGATCACCTTCCTAGATTTGTGCCCATGTGGGACTAGATAGAACTCATGGTCTCTGGTTTCTGATACATTAATCACTATACCAAACTTGACTGTCTGTATTTCAAATATCAAACAGCAATTTGGCCTATTGGTTAAGGCAGCAGTCTAGAAGGCAGGAGATTTTGAGTTCTAATCCTGCTTTAGGCATGAAAGCTGTCTGAGTAACTTTGGGCCAGGCCAGCCACCATTATTTATAAAAGTAATAAAGGTGTGGGGGGGGGGAATCTAAAAAAGAAAAAATCCCAACCTTATACTCTATTTATCATTTCTCTTTCTGCATAGAAAGCAAACAAATGATAAATTTGAGTCATACGGAGTCATTTGCTTCAAGTATGATCCTGCTAAGGTAACACCATGCAATGGGAGAGATAGATAAAACACAGGAATTGTTGGCTGAACAATGCACGAAATTGGCCCTGGTTAGAGGGTGGTATTTGGACTGATTTTGACAGAATATTTGGGATTTACGCTGGTTAGCTTGAGCTGTGTTATGTTTGTGTGCACTTCACCTTGTCTGTGTCCTTTTAATATTTCTTTTTCTGCTTAGATATGACTCTGGAAAGGATGGATTCATTGACCTTATGGAATTGAAGCTGATGATGGAGAAACTTGGTGCACCTCAGACACATCTGGGTCTGAAGAATATGATCAAGGAAGTGGATGAAGATTTTGATGGCAAGCTCAGTTTCCGTGAGGTACGTGCTAGTAAGAAAGATATGCAATGCAATAAGAATGTGGAACTTAGCTACTACTTCTGCTTTTCAGCTTTTAGAAAAAAAATAGAGAATGTGCAGTACATTAAGAATAAGATTTCAGTACCCTATTTAGAGTAACACAAGAGGATATTCAAGGACATAATTTCCCAAAGGAATTCCAAAGAATTAGAATGTGCTATTTATACATCTCCCCTATCCACCCCAAACTTTAAACTACGGAAGTCTTATGCTTTAAAGATATCGAAATCCAAACTCTGCAGTATTACCTGACTTGTATAGCATGTTAAATCATGCTTACTTGGTAGTAATCTACTTATTTATTAGATTTATATTCTGCCTTTATTTTGTGAGATTCAGAGTGGAATACATAATGCTCCTATTCTTATTTTTCTTACAGCTAGAACCCCGTGAGTTAGATTGAGCTGAAAAAAAGTGATCCAAAGCCACCCAGCTGGCTTCTATGCCTAAGGCAGGATTAAAATGTACTTTAAGTGCTGAGAGTACCGGTTGCACTAAGCCATGCACAAAACAATGGAATATAAAACATAATAGAACCAGTCTGGTGCAGTAGTTAAGGCACCACGCTAGAAGCCAGGACACTGTAAATTCTACTTTCACCTTAAGATATGAAAGGTGACTGGGTCACTCTCTGTCAGCCCATCCCACCTCAAAGGGTTGTTGTTGTGGGAGGAAATGGGAAGAAGAATGAATATTAGATATGTTTACCACCTTGAGTTATTTATAAAAATAATAAAAGTGGAATATAAATAAAATAAATACATAAAATATTGCTTTTGTTCTTACTAAACACTAAGGTATGCTCAAATTTGCTTGGTTTTGACTCAGCATATTGGGTAAGAACTATAGTTGGACTGCAGGGAACATGCCCTGCCTACATGGATTTATAAGCCTCCTATTCTCCTCCTCTTCCTCTTTCCCCTTGTATGCTGCAATCACTCAGACACATTCTGCATTGAGCACAATAGGGATTAATGTAATATCCAAAGCAGAATCAGAAGACAATTTAAATTGTGTTTTCTGAACCATGTTTGGCACATAAATAATACTTTATCCATATCAGAGCCATTCATTTGTTGAAATTCAGAACTAAGGGGTGAATTGTATATATGTACAGAGTCAGGGAAGGGAACTTGGAAGAAATGTTCAGAAATATTTTGTAAGCAAAAAAGACAAAAGTGTTACTTAAGTCCTTGTAACAGAAATAATATTAAGAAAAGAATCAGGTTGGTTGGCCCTTGCATGACTCAGTGAAGTGTAAGAGGGAAGGAAGGAGAAGTACAATCAGACTTGCAAAATTTTGTTATTTTAGCCTACAAAAATCGTTCTCATCTTCCTGTAAAGTTGAGTTTTGGATCTGATCTACATTTAGGAAGACAGGAAGATCCTCTTACCCCCTACAAAAATAGGCAATATTCACTTGCTGAGTACTACCCAAGGACATCCAAATAATGTTCTCCTATTTCAGATGCTATTGCATGGTCCAAAGTGGATAGTTCTGCACAAAGCAAGTGCCTCTTTCATTCAGATATCGTACATGCATTGTGAAGACTATTCTTTATGGAACAAAAGTTTAAGGGAATCATCCACTTAATGTATCCTATATTTTTGTACTATATGTGGGAAGAAAAGAACTTCACTCAAAATCCCTCTGGAGGCATATATTAAAAATTAGCAACAGGCTGACATTAGTTAAATTGCATAGACATGCACCTACGATAATGGTTTTAATTGTTTAATATTTGTAATGTAAACGGATTCACAAATTAATAGTCAGATGTCCATAAGAGACTGCCTGACACATCCCAGAGAGCCAAGGAGTCTGGCAATATGCTATGAGATATAAATTTTTGTTATATAATTAAGGAGAAGTGCTTTGTGAAAATGATCAAACATTGTGAAGATGCCCAAAGCATTAGTTTTTATGTACATATAGTTTGGATCTCCCTGGATATTAAAAGCCAGAGAAATATATACAAATTATTTGTTTTTGCCCAGTCGCAAATAGTATACTCAGGTAATTAGCTAAATGGAAATGTAGCCTATTGTACTCAATGAATTGGAATTTGGAAGGAACAGTTTGGGCAAGGGTAGATTGGTATCAACAGGTTCCTTCACTCTAGGACTAGTTCTCAAATATGGGGAGGTCCATAGTTTCCCTCTCAATTGGGAAGAATCTTATTTGTTATCAGATTTTGCACAGAACATTTTCAAAGTGCTGTTTTGGAGTGCCCTTTCTCAACTTCAATAGGTAATGTGGAAAGAAGTATCTCCCCACAGTTACTTGTTTTCTACTGATATATATGCTTAATGTTTATAATAATTCTGCATGTAGCTGTTTTTGAAAAAATATAGAATATTGCATGAAGCTATTGAATAACTTGCTAGATTAAAAAAAGTTTCACTGAATTTTAGTTTGTTTCTGGGAATATTTCACATACTTTAATCAATAAAATCCTGAATGGTTCAAGAGTAGAATATCCAAATTCTCCTAAGATATTCTCTTTAGAAATTTCAGGAATGTTCTCTGGCTGATCTGCAGACTCCTCACAGGGAAGGTAGGTTTAAATCTCCTGAGACTACTAGCAAGGCATAGAGGAATCTTGAGCATGGGTGTCAAACTCGATCGTGTCACATGATGTATCATGATGATTTTGTCTTTGTTGAGCCGGGGTGGACGTGGCCTGCATGTTACACATCTGTCCCGCGGGCTGCCAGTTTGACATCATAGGACAGAAAACAGGACATTACTACCTTACTGCTGATCCCTGTCCTGTTTTCTGTCCTATGATGGAGTCTTGATTTTGGGCATGCAGAGCAGGTTAGGTAAAACCACTTTGCTCTCTTCCTGTTTATAATTGTCACGAGTGTTGGGGAGGACATTTGTTAATCACAGCATGGATATACAGGGGTGCAATTTTGAAAGAACACTAAGCCCATATGGAAGAGTAAACAAGGCTTGCTATGCGAAAAGCACTAGTTTCGCATCAGAACACTTAAGAGTAACTTAGGGGTATCTGAGATGTGGGTTAGGGATGAGATGAAAGCAGTGTTGTTCAGACATGGAAGAAGAACAAAAAAAAATCATCTTGCATTTTAGCAAACATTTTATATTTCAGCAGCATTGAATGTGCTACTAGGGAAAAGGCATGGAATTTCCCTGAGTTTTCATAGTTTTGCAATGGTAATTTATTCCAATCTATTTTTACATCTGGTATTTAATAAAGTTAATTTTTACTTCTTCCAATTATCACTCTATCAATGTGTAACTAATTGCCACATACCATTCCAGACCAGATTTCAAATTGAATAACATGAATATAACAAACTTGCTACAAGTAATTTATTTCATCCGGAATAATGACTACATGACTGTGGTTTTTCCTTGTTGTTAGCCACCCTGTTCTATGTTTCGTCTAAACGTCTATTTTTTGCTGTGAAATGTTTGATTTGTTCTTTGGGCTCTTCCTTTTTTCCTAAAAAGATTGTCAGTACTCCTAGGGCTACCAGATCTGAGCTATAGACACTAGACTAGATTTTGCAAAACCATACTGAAAATTCTAGTATTTTACTACCACCTGGTGGTCATCCTTAATTTTGCAGCCTGGAACTTGTAACCTTACTAGCAGAGTAAAATGGAATCTGCATTTGTAATCTAGTAATATATAGACTTGCAAATGCAAGTTTTCTTAGATTATTTCAAGAGGAATTTATCCATGTCAAAGGTTTCTGGAATGACAGTTGTTCTGTGAGAATTCTAAAGAGTACCTTATTCTAGTACCTTTAAACACTAGAATATGATGTGACTTGATTTGAAACTTTGCTGCAGTTACGTTGCTTTCTTTATTTTCTGAATAGTGATTTGATTTGGTACCTGAACGTATACAGATTGTACGAATTATATCCGTAAATACTGGTATAATATTGTGAAGAATCTCTAAAAAGTCAGGTCAATATGAACATTGTAAAATCACTAGCTACTTATCTACGGTAGAGAGAACTTTTTCTATTCCTGTGCATAGAGATGATCTGGATTTGGCAGCTCCCATCTGACCTCTTCCAGCTGTTTAGATGAGTCATTCCCATGTGCCTCTCTTTTTTGCTCTGTCAACCGGTATTACAATGTGTTTCTCTATTCTTGTGGCCAAATGGGGGAAATCTGCCTGATAATTCTGAGAACTATAATTTTCCTACAAACAGCTATGCCTGTGTACATACTGGGCTAGGTTTATATTCTGTGAACTAGAGTGTCACTGAATTTGAAGAGCTTCTTGTTAATAATAAATATATAAGGAAGCTTTCTTGTATGAAGGTGTTAATCTTGATTTATGCCAGGTCTTCCACCCCCTGAGGCACCCTGTGCTCCATTTCCTGCTCCTCAGGATCCCTGCAGGCCTTGAGTCTGCTTCCTGTTGTGGTCCGCCAGCAGCCTGCGGAGCTGGCAGCAGAGTCGGACAGCGATGAGGCAGAGGAAGAACATGGGCCAGTTCTGGAGGCTGGGGAAGGCCCGGATGAGGGCTCTGCGTCAGAGGCAGAGATGAGGCCAGGGCCATCAGGGAATGAGGTGCGGACTCCAGAGCCTCCAGAGACTGATAGGAGTGAGCCAGAGGAACAGGAGGAGCCTGTTCCTAATGCACGCAGGAGAAGAGCAGCCAGAAGGCAAGAGCAGCTCAAGCAAAGAGAACAACTCGGGAGTAGGGCCAAGAGATGATTGGCCCCTCCCATAAGGCTTAAAACAGACCAGCAATGGAGTTTGGGCTTTGCGTTGGTAGCTTCTTCTTCTTCGTCTCTGTCTTGTATTTATTTTTGTATCTGTGACTTCTGAACGTTTGCCAAGAAAGGCCTTTGGCAGTTTGCCTAATTGGACAAGGTTTGCGATAGGACTGAGGAATTTGTGTTGGGAGGAATTTGCTTTAATTTAGTTGAATGATGCTAGGCATGAAGTAATTCTCAGCTGTTCGAATAAAGTTTGTTTGTTTTTTTCACTGCCTGATTTTCCTACTACTTGCTTGGGCCTGGGTCACAACACTTCCCTCCCCACCAGGTTCCACATTCCTCTCTTCATCCCATGTACTAATTATGCACTTATATTTCAACGATCTCTGGAGCTTGGGTTAGGGAAGGAGTGCAGGCTGCTCCGTTCCTGGGCCAAGTAGTGAGATCCTGAAAGTAACCGCCATTTTCAGAGCAGCCACAATTCAATGAGGCTATCCTAAGAATGGCAGGCACTTCTGGAAATGCGCCACACAGCCCAGAAACAGAGTGGCCTGTCCCCCTTCCCTAATCCATGCTTTGGAAATCTTCGAAAGGCAAGTGAGGAGGCTGTGGACCCAGTGGTGAAGCAGGTCCAAAGCCTACAGGAACCCAATTGGGGGAGGGAAATTCAACAATTCAAGGGTGATCGCAGGCACCCTACAGCAGCTATACCTTTGGAACGGGGTCTAAGTAGCTTTTGGGGAGTCCATCATAACTTTGAATAGTCGCTAAGTTAATCCTTATTGTCAAGGATTTACATAATATAACTGGGATGCTTTCTCAGTTAGATTCTGTACAATTTTTCAGTTAATGAATTATTATTGATACAAGATTGCCGGCATGGATAAGCTGCTAAACTTTATGTTTGTACCAGCTTCCTTGCACTGAAGTTCTGTTTATTCATGAATTAGACCAATGAATTGGAGAAAATGCATCAATTCAGGAGTAATGAACATGGTTTAGATGCAGGAACTGGCAAAATTGCTTTAATTTGGCCAACTACATATTCTGTTCCTCAGCAAAGGGTTTCAGAAGCTGGCCTACATGTTTAAAATATTCCAAGTCTTGACAACAGTTTTATATTGCTTATCAAGGCAATTCTTGTACAGATCATAGAAATTCTATCAATTCTATAACTAGTTTCTTACAAAAGGCAGTTTCTTGTCCTCATTTTATCAAGAAATAAACCATTTGTTCTATTTCTATGGGCTTGTCATGGCAACTATGGCAGAAAATAAACTCCCTTAGTCAAGAGCATCTTTATCATACTAAGAAGATAAAAATCTGAAACAAGGGTTGAGATGACATTCAGTGGCTTTGTGGTTGTCAGCCATTAACTTCAAAATTCCCTCTCTCCAAATATTGAGTTTGTATCAGCAGTAAAATCTGGCTGGATTTATCCGGCTTGCACGAACCGGTAGCGCCAGTGGCGGGACATCATTACGTCCCGTTTTTGACCTTCTGCGCATGCGCAGAATAGCACATGTACTCCCACATGCTCCCGTTCCCGAACTGGTAGCAAATGTAAGTGGATTTCACCGCTGGTCTGTATTGATACCACACCAGCATTCCAGGTGTGTACAATTGCTAGAAATTACCTTCCCAGCTCAGCCACCTATATCTTAGTAATGATAGTATCCTCAAGGTTGCAAGCATACCTAATACTCCTACATCATTCTAATTTCCCCACAACAACAACCCTGTGAGGTGGATTGGACTGAGATTGACCCAAATTCACCCATCTGCCTTTCATTCTTAAGACAGTTCTAGAACTCCCTTTAGTGCCTTAACCACTAGACTATCTGCCAAGTTCCCTTGACTTTGCCTATATCACATTCCAGCCCATGAATGAAACGGGCGGAAATCATCTTTAGCTGCTCTGATCTAAAATAGTTTTTTGTCCATTAAGCCAGCAGTGATCCATGACAGTTATGGTGAGTATATTCTGACACACTTTACTTTGGTTCTGGGCAATTTCCTCTGCTCCATTTTTTTTAATCCTCCAGAAAGAAACTCCAGTTTCAAAAGACTATAAAACTTACTATTAAAACAACCTGTCATCTGATTGATGAGGTGAGTTTCCAGTAAAGCAAGAGAGGCTGCACTGGGCAGCACTGACAATCAGCTGCCAGATGGGCCTACTTCGACAGCAGAAACAAGCTTATCCAGAAGCTAATTGCCAGAGTTGCATGAAAGGTGGGAGATTGGCTGTTTGATAAGCTTGTTTTGAGGCAGGCTGAGCCCTGTTTTTTTAAAAAAATCAAACATATGATCAAAGGAAACCTCCCACCCTGCTTATTGTCACGCTGGGGGAACTATCTAGCAAAGTGGTCCCCAACGTTTTGGGCACCAGGGGCTGGTTCTGTGAAGAGAAGTTTTTCTGTGGACTGAAGGGGGTGTGGTTTCATGTGCTGCCTGCATCTTGCGGATGGGGCTTTGTTTGCGTGGCCTGGTTTCTGGCATGCTGCGGACTGGTGCTGGTCCATGGACTGGGGGTTGTGGATCCCTGATCTAGCAAGACTAGAGAGTCTGTCCCATTTTATTGATGAGTGCATTCATTCCACTGATCACCATTTAATGACTTGGGAAATACCAGATTTTAACAGATGGCTTAGCCATCTAGGTATTTATCAGTGACCCATCTTAATATTTTCATTTTGTATATTTTTATCATATTGAAAAATTGTGTGTGTGTGTATGTGAGAGAGAGAGAGGGAGAGGGAGGGGCGAGGGGGTGGATGATTCAGTTAATGGCGTTCCATTATTGCACAATTGGAATTAAGGCATTACCATTTGGCAGTAAGGTTGAACAGATGCTATAGAGGCAGGATAGATATTGCCAATAGAGACATTTTATGCAAATTTAATTTTCTGACAGCTGAAGAATGGTAGATGGTACTGTAACTTAACCAAGCCATTGAGGAAGGCACAACATTAAGATAGGATGACTCATAATTTCTCTTGAAATAAGACACCACGGGTAGATTTTAAGTCCTCCAGTTGTTATGAGAAACATGCCAAAATATACAAGGGGATTAAATTGCCAATTTCCTCCAAGAAGACATCTTCATAATTGTTCGTTTTTCCCACTGCATGAAAATTTTTGTAGATTGTTTAATATTAGGAACAAACTGGTATTCTGAGAGGGGAATCCAGAGATTCAATGTGTTAGCTCAGTCCCTCCATCCTACAGTAGTCTTTAGTCTCTGTACTGTATTGCAGTGAGTAATGACTTCATCATCATGCCAAAGTCTTTGTTTACAGGCACGTTTGAGCCAGAGAATGTGACTCACTGAGGAATCGTTAAGTACTGTCCTAGCAAATAGTACTACATGGTTGGATGAATACACCCATTCTAACTATGGCCTGAAACAGTTTAGCAGTTTTGTAATCTTCTCCCACCCATCCCTGGGGCATTTAGGGAGTTTAATTTTTTTTTATTTCAGATGCTATATTAGTAAGCTACTGGGAAAAAGAATGAAAGCTTGGGAACAAACAGTTCTGCCAGATGCTTAACTTCCTGAATAAAAATATATAATTATTGGTATCATTAGATTCTGCTGTCCCCTAGTGAAAAAATACGAATTCTGCGCAGAATAGTGAAATCAGTGCTATCAATTATATGTAGTAAAAGTTGAAGCTAGAATTGTCTGTAGAACTTGATAAATTATTATGTGGTTTTATTTGCTAAGGGTTTATAATTTGTCTCTATGTAAAGTGGAAATACAATTGAATCCATTGAATATATGGATATGTTGAAATTTGGAATATAATCTAACTAAAAGCAATAACTTTGAATAAAATAACACTCTAAAATTTAATAGCATCTTTGGTCTTCTTTTAAACTTCTTTTTGGTCTTGGGTTTCTCATCAGAATAAGGGAGATAAAAAGTGCATTCTTTATTCCTCTCTCATAAATTATTTATTTTTAATAGCCTTCCTTAGAGAAGCTGTAGGTTACATGTTCTTCTTAGTTGTGGGGAAGTTGGGACAAAACATTGATCTGATGGATCTCCTCCTCTGTCAGTAGGACCTAGTGGATTTACCAGACTGTAATAGCAATGTTTCAGTAGAATGGGGCTTTTTTAAAAAAATTCCAATCAATGTCCTAGACTAGAGCAATGTTGCCATGAAGGCATTAATGGAAACTATTTTATGGTGTTTGCTATATCACAGCTACCTGGTGCTGCTTGAAGCACTAAGCAGTTGCTCACAGATACCAATTGCTGCTCCCAACCTTTGAGTGGGAGGAGTAAGGGAAGTAAAATTGCAGAAAAATGTTAACCTAATCTTCCCCAGTGTAGTATCGTCTGTGTGTATATGTCTACAGTTGCTATAGTTATGGGAGCTTTTAAATAAACATTTAAATAAGGGATGATCTAGCCACAAATCTTTATCTACTTGGACCATAAACAAATACATTTTCGGAATAAATGCAGAACTTTAATTTTGAATCTCCAATCTTAGACTTGGAGTTTAATTTTTTTGATTTATTTTTTCTAAATAGTTTCCCATTCTCTTATTTCCTCTAGTTTCTTCTGATTTTCCATAAAGCTGCAGCTGGAGAACTTGAAGAAGACAGTGGATTGATGGCTTTAGCAAAGCTCTCTGAAATAGATGTGGCTCTTGAAGGAGTAAAAGGAGCCAAAAATTTTTTTGAAGCAAAGGTAAAAACATGTGTAAGGTGTCTCGTGGTTTTCCAAAAGTCACCACTAATTGTTAAATGTGTAGAAAATGATGACACAAAATTAATTTTGTTACTTAAATCAAATATTTGTCCTGACCCTGGAATGTGGCCATTGTAATGCTACTCACAAATGTAGTGAATTTTTTTTCTCTGCACAAGCTGTGTACCTCTATAATGAGATAAGCCTCACTGAATACAGTGTTTTACAATTGTTACAATGGTAATAATGATATTAACCATTTCATACCTGAATTTTAGGTTCAAGCTTTGTCTTCAGCAAGCAAATTTGAAGCAGAAATAAAAGCAGAACAAGATGAGCGAAAACGTGAGGAAGAGGAAAGACGGCACCGCAGAGCAGCCTTCCGAGAACTCAAGTCAGCATTTAGTCAGTAGTGGAAACAATCTGTCACCAGAAATTGGTGTACATTCTTACAAGCTTTGTCTGTGATTAGACATCTACCTAAATGGAAACAGAAGTGATATGATGCCTCTTTTTCTTTCTTTTTTTTCTTTTTGAAGCTCCTATTTAGGTGCTGGAGAATGTGCCACAAATGGTAGCATTCAGAAATTGCAAATGCTAGATGTAATTCCAATAGGCCTTATACTGTAATAATAATTACTTAGAAGAATTAAATGTCCTAATAATGAAATCCCATTGGCAGATGCTGAAACTCCTCATAAATAAATCGAATACTGGCAATTTCATTTTTTTGTCATTCTAAACAATCCTGCTTCAATAGTTATAAAATATTCTTCAGAATATCTTTCTATATAATGCTTGGCTCTGCTTTACTTTCACAATAAGACCTTGCTTCTCAGATAAGCTGGAATGCTCTAATTCCAAGGGCTCTGCATATTAGAAAACCGAGCTGATGGTGGTACTGGGGAGGATGGGATAAAGGAAATTTCTAGTTATTAGATTTTTGCTGAAATCCAAAAATATTCTTATCTGAATGACAGTTACGTTTTTTCATTCTGCTGATTCAACTTCTCCCCCAAGTTAGACTTAAATACCTCTTAATTTTTCCATGACAGTCATGAGAAAATGTTTAAGGGACACCACAGGCTACAGCTGGAAAGAGGAGACAGGAAATCCAAACTGCACAAGTGAAATTCCATGTGTATTTTTCTGAATCTAAGCTGCTATTTAAAAGTGCTGAATACATATCAAGAATACAACATTCACTGTTCAATTTTTCCTCTTTTCTCCGTAACAAAGCAAGGAACCGTTATGATCTTAGGTCTTCTGCCTTAGTTCTGTACTTTTGTGGTCACATTCTTTTATATGATTTCCATGGGGACCAGAACCTTTTTTCCTTTTTTCTTTGTGTATTTTAGTCATTGAGTTTTAACAAGTAACGAAATTTCTTATCTATAAGAGATTAAGGGAGCAGTATAGTTTAGGGCACATTAGCTTTCCACTCTGGAAATCCTCATACTACTTGTGGATCCTTATTGAGAATTAAACTCCTTTTTGCAGAGTTACCACTTTCATAAGATGGTGAAATTATTTCCCAGTTCCAACAATTTGTTTGCAAGAAAAATTAGATTTCAAAGCAGAACCTGTAATATAATTCAACAAGTTTCTATTGTATACAGAATTTACACGTGTATGTCTACATACATAGAGAAGAAAAATGCTTGCTGCTTTACTAATCTTGCCATCAGATTCCAAACAAATATATTCTCTTTGTTGTCACATTTAGCTTTTTATACTGTGATACTAAACTGTGAGTGCAGAATAATAAAAAAGCAGCCTGTTGAATATAAAATAGTGGGTAAAAGAATTGCTAGTAATTGAAACTGTATTTGCAAATCCACAGATTATATTTGATAAAAATTGCATGTTTTAGCTAAAATATTTATAATAAATGTTTTTGTACATCACAAAGTTTGGGTTTTTTTGTGTTACATATATAAATATTTTTTTAAAAAACTGGTGGGGACTAAATTTGAAATCCTGTATCAAAACAAAGTGTGCCTCCTTTAGCGAAAATGGGTTTAAATTTATGCTCTGAAAAATATGAATCAATTATCAAGATCAAAACTAAAGTATGTTTGTGGAATTCCCATTAACTCTGTTGTTTTGTCAATAACATTCAAACTATTGCTATGATCACATGAATATATCTGGTATGAATCCCAGAAAGGATATTTCTGAATACTCATGAGCCCAAGACTGAATTGTTCTCATTTGCTTTTGATGTGTTCTGTCATTTAGTATTTGACTGTAATGTCAACTATTTCCACTGTTTATAAAATTGCTTTGACATGATCTGAATGAGTATTAGTACAACCATGCTGAAGCTTCCGTTTAATGAAAGGGTCTATAACTAGCCTTCTTAATTTGGTTTACTCCAGAGGTAGCAGGCATCAAAACTTCAGAGATCCTTTTCTAGAAAAACAAAGAGTTTATGTTTTTGGAAATTTTTCTTTTAAAGTCTGTGATAGGTCCTTGTTTATTGAAAATGCCTTTGAGAAAACGGAGACAGGAAGGCAGTCTGAGGAAAAATAAATGGCAAATTATAGCACATTTCATTGAAAGATGCTTAAACTTCTTTTCTTTGAGCTCCGCCTAGTGGATTATTTCTGTATTCAGTTTGAACTGCAAATATTATTTTATGTAGAAATTTGTCATAAATACCAGCCAATAAATGGAATGGGAGAAACAATTAGAGCAAATGAAATTGCTCTTTCTCATTACAAGCTGTATTTTTCTTTTGCTGAAACTTTAAATAACAACAATTAAAAAAAAACAGTATTTAAATCTTATTCTATATTATGCTCATTTTTCTGATTATTTAAAAACATTTACACAGTTATATTTGAGAGGAGTTTTTTCGCAATTAATTTTAGTTAATTGGGAAAGTTGTAAGATGGCAGTGGAGGAGAGGGAAATAGATTGGTTGCTACGGGCATACATCAGTGATACAATTATTTCTTGGAAAGTGAGCTTTGAATGTGCAAAGTTCTTACTTTTTACCATACATAATGAAGGAAGAAGAGAAACTTGAGATGAGAAAAGATTGTTTAGCAGAGGATAGAAGAAGTCTCTGATATTTATATTCAACTATATTTATTTAATTTTATCTCTCTTTTATTCCTTTATAAATAACTCTAGGCAGTGAACATACCTAATGCTTCTTCCTCCTTCTATTTTCCCCACAATAATACCGTAACCTGAAAATAGGTTAGGCTGAGAAAGCGTGAGTAGCCCAAAGTCATCCAGCCATCTTTCATGTGTAAGGAGAATAGAACTGTTTGCTGATTTCTAGGTGGCACCTTAACCACTACATCATATCATTATTTATAATTATTTATAGCCATAAGAGAGCTGAGTGTCAGTGCAGCATAGCAGTTAACATGCTGAACTAAGGTCAGGGAGCCTCAGGTTTAATCCTATCACAAAAGTTCACTGATAACTTTGAGCCAATCACACATTCTCAGCCCACCCTCACATGTTAAAATGGGAGAAGGGAATGCTGTGTTTGTCCTCTGAGATCCTGGAGGAAAGATATAAACATTTAACAATTTTTGACAGCCAATGTAATGTAGTCATTCAGGAATTGGTTTGGCACCAGAACACCAGGTTCACCTGCAGCTACAGAAACTTAGTGTTTTGTACCCTGCCAATCTCATAGAGTTATTGCTGTGGGGGAAAATGGGAAATGTGCTGCTTTGAGATCCTAAAAACTATGAAGAAATGAATATCCATATAAATGGCAAATACTTTTTAAAGCGTGTTTGGTCTCATTTCTGATCTTTAAAAATTGAATAACTTATTCTAAACAAGACTTATATGGAAAATGAAGAATACCATGCTTACCAAATTGCATCTGTCTATGCATTTCAAATAAAGTGAAAGACATGCTATTGATAGATCAAAGAAAGAAAAAACACAAATCTTAAAATACAAGTAACATTTAGCTCCTGTTATCAGCAGAGAGTGATACTCTATTTGCAATACATTAGGAAGAATCTGACTGCAATTAATTAAAACTCTTGCATTATTTAGACTAGATGACTGCAATGTATCCTTTAGAGATTGCTTTGTTCGTTTATTTAATTGGGATTACAGGTAATCCTTGATTTACAACAACTGAGCCCAAAAATTCCATTGTTAAGCAAGATGATTGAGTTTTATGATCTTTCCTGCCACAGGTGTTAAGTGAATCATTGCACTTTTTAAGTTAGTAACATGTTTGTTAAGTGATTTTGGTTTCCCCATCGTCTTTGCTTGTTAGAAATTCACATAAGATGATCATGTGATCCCAGGACAAATATGTCACATGCAAGCTACGCCCACCACAGCTCCACGAAGGGAAAAAAGTCATGATATGTCATCTGACAGCAGCGTGACGCGAGTTTGACACCCATGGTTTAGATTATATTCTTGATTGTTATAATAGTCCAATACATATTATACATTGTTATGATCTAAATGAGAACACAAACACAAATCTGCTAAATAAATAGCAGAACCTCTTAGCATAATCTATGAAATATCTTTCAAATCCAGGTTCTTGTCTAGCTTATGGTCACTAGCCACAGTCATCCCTATTTTCAAAAAGGGTGACCCCAGCCTAGTTGAAAATTATAGACTCATTATGTCTGTATGTTATGTATGTCAATCTCATTATGTTGCGTCACATGCAAAGTCATGGAATCAATCATAAACCAATCTATTACCCTCTTCTTAGAGACAAACAACCTACTCTCTAACAAGCAGTTTGGCTTCAGAAAAAAACTGTCCTGCAATCTGCAACTCCTACACTGCAAAAACATATGGACTTCACAACTCGACCAGGGTAAAGCAATAGATGCAATTTATATAGTCTTTTGTAAAGCCTTTGATTCAGTAGTATACAACAAGCTACTTTTAAAACTAAAACGTTATGGCATTTCCGGATCCCTGCATAAATGAATAGCTGTGTTCCTATCAAACAGGCAACAAGTAATCAAAATAGAGAACGCCCTATCAAACCCTGCACCAGTTATACCTGTGTCCCCCAAGAAGCGTTTTAGGACCCACACTCTTTATACTTTACATAAACGACCTTTACGATCATATTATAAGCAACTGCATTCTCCTTGCTGATGATATAAAACTATTCAACACCACCAACAATGCTGCTACCTTACAAAAAGACCTTGACTATCTGTTACCTATTACATGCTTGACGAAATACATAAATAAATAAATAAATTGGGAAGGGATTATTTTTTGCTACAAACATCCCATTAAACAAGCACACATTAAGATGGTTGAGCAAAGAATTTTTACTAGAAAAGGATACAGTATTAATTGAAAAAATAGTAAAAAAATAGTGATGGGAATTTAATTTTTATTTCAGGTTTAATATTTAAGTTTATTGCAGAGGTCTGCAACCTTAAACACTCAAAGAGCCATTTGGACCCATTTCCCACAGAAAAGAGAACACCAGGAGCCACAAAACCTGGGTGGGTGTGGCCAACTCAACGTCACTCCCACCCAGTCACATGACCACCACCCCTCAGCCATGCCTACACAGGTTTTGTGACTCCCGGTGTTTTCTGTGGGAAACGGGTCTCTCTCCTTCTGTCTCTCTCTGTCTCTCCTCTCTCTCTCTCTCTCTCTGTCCCCCTCTCTCTTCTCTTCTGCCTTTTTCTCTCTTTCTGTGTCTCTTCTCTATCTTTCTGTGTCTCTTCTCTGTGTGTGTGTGCCTCCTCTCTGTCTCTTCTCTCTGTGTCTCTTCTTTCTCTGTCTTCCCTGTTTTTCTGTCTCCTCTCTGTCTCTCCTCTCTCTCTTTCTCTGTGTCTCTTCTCTCTCTCTCTCCCCTCCCCCACGAGTGGGAAGAAACCCCTGAACTGCTGGTGGGAATCTGACCTCCAGAGAGAGAGAAAGAGAGAGCGAGATCCGCTCTAAGAACCCTAAAAAAAAACAACCCAACAAGTGAGTGCATGTTTGTAAAGCAGCCCCCTTCCCAGCCATTCTGCATCCATGTGCAAGAGCAGGTTGCTGCAAGAATAGATGTTTGGGTATAAAAGACAGCTCTTCCCCATTGAATCTCTGTATGTCTCTCTGTGTGTGTGTGTTTCCACAAGAACAGACAGAATAATGTAACTTGCCCATGCAAGTGCAAAGCCACTTATCTGGGACAAATTGGCCACATAAACAATTATTGTGTGCCTGGCAAGGTCTGGTGGGCCAGGCACAGAGAGACAGATCGTTACACTCGTCCAGTACTTGGTCTCCAGGATGAGCCAATGTGTGAATGCAGTGACAGGAGCCAAAGCATCTCTGAAGCAGATCAGGTGCAAGGCAACCAAGGAGTGCACTGGCAACTGCGGAGTCTCCCCCTTCCATCCAAGGTGAGACCCCCACATTTGGCAGCCACAGGCCTGTTGCCACCCCTGCCACAGGAGAAACATGCACATCTTGAATCTGTGCACGGCAGTCATTCTGGTGCTGTTGCCGCCCCTGCCACTTTAAAGCCTACTGAGGATGGCAGATTAGTAGCATGCCGACGATCAGCTGGGAGGCAGGGCGTCACAGTAACTGACATCCGGGAGGCATGAGCAAGCCCCCAGAAAAAGCACCCTCGAGACCCAGCAAATACAGAGGCGCTTCGCTCCCACTCTGGAATATGGACTGAGTCTCCATCCCCCACCTTCGCCCTTACCTTCTCAGGCCAGGCAAAGACTGAGTGAGAGGGTAGGGCAAAGAGCGGGGCCAGCCAGTGGTGGGTTCACCCAACAGGGAGCCACAGCAGGGGAGTGATGGAGAAACATGTTTTTTAGGCAGGAAGCAGACTCAATCTTAATAGTCCCTACCCTCTTCAACAGCCCACAGCAGATGTCAGCACTTAAGAGATAAAGAGATAAAGTCTATTCATAAGCAAATGCCCTCACCCAAGATCCAACAACAATAGGATTAGCCCTCTACCCATCTAGTAACAGAACTCACCACATGGCGCCTGGGGAGATTGCATCACCCAGCAAGGCTCAACCAAGCCTGGGACTCAAAAGACAACCTACAAAGTTACCCCTGCATGGCCCCATGGGAGTTTGACAACCAATTAGAATACAAGCTCAAATTCAAAGCTCAACAGAGGGTATAAATCTATCTCTCTTTCTCACCCATGTGCTTTTTTGCCCAGGACCTCAAAACCATGTGGTCCTGTCCACCATTAATAAATAATAATAAATAAATAATAAACTTTTTTGTCATTGTACTTGTATACACAGTATACCCATACAACGAAATTCACTTAACTCCCAAAGACCAGGTCCAACACACATAACAATCCCTAAACACACTCCCACCCACAATTCCCCACCCCTAAACCACCCAAACATCCACACAACAGACCAAGTAATACTGTCCAACAGCTCACTGATGGTGGCCCTTTAGTTTATTGTTGAGTGCAATTATAGCTTTGGGATAAAAACTATTCAGAAAATGTGTGGTCCGAGTTTTAATTGTTCTGTATCTTCTGCCAGAAGGCAACAGTCCCAAAAAATTGTAAGCAGGATGGGAAGAGTCTTTGAGAATGTTATGCAACTTTCTCAGACAGTGAGATTCGAAGATGTCGTCCAGGGCTGGTAGCTAGAGTCTGATGATATTCTGGGCACTTTTAATGATTCTCTGTAGAGCTTTTTTGTCCGCTACAGAGCTGCTCCCATGCCATGCAAGAATGCCATATGTCAGGACACTCTCAATGGTGCTGCGATAGTAGGACAGAAGTAGATGCTGAGATAGATTTATCTTTTCAAGCAGTCTCCATGTTTCCAGTGTCTTTCTCCCCACTTGGAACTGAACCCAGATGGACATTTCTTCCAACAGAACTCAGGCAACATAGCTGAACTTTATCCAAGCCATGGTTACTCAACCCATGGTTTTGTCAAATTTATATGGCCACCCATCTCATAAACAAGTGACTCTGGGCAGCATACAACAATGGTAAGACAGTATTAACAATTATTAATAAAAGCTTTAAAATGAAACAAAACAGGAAAATATATTTGAGCACTAATGTGTAAGCTTGCCATATAATATAAACGTTCATAATTTTGAATATTCCTGATTCTCCTACAGTATCTCTCTGAATCTATTTACTTCCTTCTTCTGCAGCCCAAAGAATAGTATAAAGATTATAGGGGACAGAAAAGCCACTCTTAATTTGCAAACAAGATGCAACATGGCAAATAAAATTGCATGCTAGAAAATAAAGAGGTAGAGCTGTAACCCCAGTGTTAGTACCGGTATCTGTAAAGAGGGAGCAACTTGGCAAACGACAGGAAAGAGTAAGATACGATGGGCAAATTGGGTGTAACCAAGTGTGGGAATTTTTGAGTTCCTGACTCCATCTGTCCTGAAATAAAATTATAGGCTGTTCTTGCTTGAAGACAGAAACTAAGCAAGAAGAACTAGATAGAAATTTTGTTGGAATGGATGACGAACATTCCGGTTGAACCTTGTAATTGGCAGCTGCCATGTGTGATCACCCAACTACTGAACTGTTTTGGAAGCATCTAATGGTCTTTGCTCTTGGAACCTGCCTTTTCCAATAAAATAAATGAAAGACTACATAGCGTGCTGTGTGGGAATCCTTTGTTATGTGTTGAAAACAAACTACTTATATCAAGTTTACGATGAAAATTACATCCTAATACAATGTAATAAAATTTAAAAAAAAACACCACCCAGACATACGCGATTTTCGTTTTTTTAACAGCCTGATAGAATGAAAAAAAAAATATATCACACGGATCTAAAAAGATGCGACAGAGCCAGGCATTTCCTCTTCGCGAGAGGGGAATTCTTCAATATGATCACATCGCTAAACCACAGTCGGCTTTCTTGGTTTGACGTAGCGTATATTACGCGAGCCCGGCCGCTGTGAACCTAAGTCACCACTTTTATATAGTTCAGGATTTTGGAGAGCGCGGCTGTGTCGTGAAAGGAGGAGAGAAAAAGAAAGCTGGACGATCCACATTCTACACCAGCGAGCGCCGCATCGGAAGGCTCTTCCTTGTTCCCGCGAGCCGCTTCTTCCTCTTACCCAGCTTACCGAAAGAGGGCGGGGCCACGGCAGTGAGGTCACATGACCTTGCGTGGTAGCGCGGTAGCCATCTTGTGTTGTTGGTGCTGAGGTTTGGCTTTGGATCCGAGAGGCTCTCTGTCCGCGACCTCAGGTAAACCGGCTGTTGGTAGGCTTGCCTCTCCTCTTTCAGACGCGACTTCTTGCTGAGGGTCTTAGTTTCCTCTCCCTGGTCTGTGTTTGACTCACTGCCATGGGTGGGTTTTTTTTTTTTTTGGCCTGAACACACCTAGGCCTTTCGCTGAGCACCGGCTTCCCATATGTCTCGTATCCGGGGAAGCGCCCGGAGACGGGCGAAACGGGCTTGAGACAGGCGTTGGCGTTTATGAGCTGTGGCATAGGAGTTGCTTAGATGGTTGGCAGGGTCCGGGTGAGCGAAACGAAGCTTCGGTAAGGCGAAGGCTCACTTGGCTCTGACAGTTCACCAAGCAGAGAGGGGGCTTCTCCCTCTCCATGCGGCATATCGATAACATTTCTGAGTCTGGCTGGCTGGGTGGAGGAAACCCTGGGCTCTGCATTCACAGAGAAGCGTGTTTATATTCCCAGTTGCTGTGTATCCTCTCTTTTTAACTCGTAACACAGTCGTGCTATTTTCTTCCAGTCCCGTACACTTCTACGGGATTGGGTCTACATTTTTTTTTTTTTTTTACAAAAAGGAAACAGCTCTAACTTTCCAAATACACATTTGACCAAGTCCAAGAAGGAGGAACCCTTGACCAATTTGTCCAGCGTAACAACCGCGTTTAATATCTGTGAGTTAGGTAGCAGGGTGTACTATAAATGGATGGTTGTGTAGATTTTAATAATACACCAGCCTAGGCATTATAGAGAAACTGAAAATGTTTGGTAACTCCTATTATTTAATGAATAAGAATACAGCTCAGAAGAATGACAGGCACTGTGCTTAGTACTGTACACAGATGTTGGAAATGTAAATCATTTAAGGAAATAGAGATTGTATTGATGAATTCTCAAGAGGGGAAAACAGTTTTATAGTTATTTATTTATATGTTTAATATACGTATTCTATTTAGAATTTTATGAATTTAATAGATACAGTGAAAGAACTAGAGTAAATTCCATATTCCTATTTTCATAATACAATAGAAGTTGCTTCTTCCTAGCCTGTTTAGGCTAAATTTGCTATACCTTCTGCAAGAGATCAACTGGAAAATCATTCTCTTCAATTAGGTACTATACATCCAAACTAATGTAAAATAGGCATAGATGTAACTCACACATATTATCCCTCTCCTAACTAAACTTTAATTGGTTGGGTTTACAGAAAATCTTGTACTATAGTTTATAAATCTCAGTGAATGAATTCACACACACACTAAAGTAGAAAAAAAGCAAATTGTGTTTTGGTTAAGTATAGTATGTGAACTTAGTCAGCTGTGAATTGACAGCAAGGTATAGGTGTAAAATCATTAAAGGTTGAATAGGTATGAAGGTTGTTGGCCCAATTTTCAATAGAAACTGGTAGGCTTGAGTTATACTCCCATCCTAGGCATGAAAACTGGCTGGATGATTTTGGGTTAGTCACACTGTCCCACCCTGACCAAATTTTCAGGCTTAGGAAAATAGGAAGGAGCATTATTTATGTTTGCTTCCTTCATTTACATAAAAAGTAATACAGGCAAATAAAAATCTAATAAATTGTCTCCACTGTTGATTTTCCACAAGAAATTAAAAACAGTTTTGTCAGGAGGCCTGTGGAGAATGAATGTTGTCACTAATTTGATTGTGTTGTTGCTGCTGTGGGGGTAGGTAGATGGTGGGGGTTTAAAGGGTTTTTATCATATGGTAGATTTTTTAAAATTTTGAAAGCTGCCAGGAATTATCCATGTGTGAGTTGGGCGATTGTATAAATTTGTTTAATAAATAACCAAAATAAATAATAGCAATTTATTATCTCAATGATAATATTAACAGTGCAATAACTATAATGCACACTGAAGGATCTTACAGGGAATTTGCCACAAAGGCGTAGCAGTACTGATTGTTGAAAGAAAGTCCATCTTTGATTAAATAACGATCAAGAATATGACATAGGCAAACAAATAGGTTTGGAAGATAGGATATACAATGCAATTCCGGGAAACAAAGTATGACAAAACTTGGTTAAACAGTGAGAGAACTAGATGGTTTTTAAAACATGGAGTTCAAAAATCAGAGCATTCTTGCAGGTAGTATTTTCCCAGTAAAGTTGAATTGTGAAAAATATCAGAAAATACATAAAGAATTAATTCCTTTTGAATGTAAAGTATGTGAGATAAGTGCAAAGCTAGCTCTACTAATATCTGACATTTTTCTCACATGGCAGTTGCACATGCCATGTGAGAAATATTTAGCTACATGTATGGAGACTGTTAAACATAGTGTAGTGTGTAGATATGTGAATGAACTTTGTTATTCTTGACTACTGCTGTAAGGGAAAGATTAGAAGTATTTCCATCTATTTCAGTTTATCACAGTTTGCTGTGTCATGATTTGGAATTGAGATGAGCTTTAACTGTAATATAGTTGAACTGAGCAAATTTAGAACCCATGGTTAGAAGTTGGCATTTTAAACTGAATGGTGTGAACAAAACAATTTCAGGCTTATTTTTAAGGCAATCCTGCTTAGATTGTATTATTTCATGCTCAGTCTATTTAAAAGACTTTTTTACCTTTGTTTCATAATCTTCCATGTTAAAAAGCTACAGCAGACTTTCAATCGTTTTATTTATTTGATAATATACATACCCTGCTACAATCAATGGTAGTATATAAGAAGTAAATCAGAAACAGAATATCTCAAACATATTAAAAACAACCACAAGAAGAATATAATGTAGAGATGACAACAGTTGACATGCAGGCCAAATGTCTATTGATACAAAATAGTGTCTAGGACTTTCCTGAATGAGAGAAAGGTAAGGGCCAAGCATACTTGCAAGGACATATTCCAAAGTGTGGTGGTTGAGAAGGCCTTCTCCCTGACCTAACCCATGCTTAAACTCAAGGTGGATTTAACAGACAATCTTTAGACATTTAGGCAGGCAGAATGATGTTTGGCAAGGTGGTCCTGATATATCCCAGTACCATTCCAGCAACAAAACTTTAATCTTGTAATACTTGACAAATCTGAAGAAGTAGAATTTTTTTTGGTATTATTTATCCTGAAGGGAATTTGAGTAGCGTGGTGACCTAGTGTTGAAGACGCTCACCTCCCAATCAGAAGGTTGAGAGTTCAATCCTAGGTAGCAGCAGATGTTTTTCTCCTAGGGCCCAAAGAAAAAAACATCTGCTGCGAACTTGTAAACATCAGGAACTTAGTGAAATACTTTTGTCTTTCCACATAAACTGCTAAATTATAATATTACTTACATTACTACTACTAACATTACTAATATATTGGATTGTTTATGAAGACTAAACAGCATTTAGTCTTCATGAACAATCCAATATATCTTATTCATTGCAACAAACCTCCAGATTTCAAAAGCATAGCTAACATTCTTCAAATTGGAATAGTTGAAAGTAGGCTTATTAGTCAAAACTTTCGTCTGTTATTATTTTCCAGAAACCTGTTGATGTTAGGTACTCCTTAATAGAACCTCATATTCCATGTAGTCACAGTTGTGATTTTTGCAAGAATGCATCAAGCTTGTCCACAGCCACCTCTATAAATTTGTTAATATCTTTTTGACTCAAGATATCCTCAAGATACTTCATTGAGATAGAAAATACTCTTAGGTTCTTAATGAATACTGTTTCATACCAAGTAAAGCATACTGTTGACTCTATAGTTTACTCATTTATCTGCTTTATACAAAAATATTAATTACAATAATTGAACTTATTAATTACCATAATTGGTGATCTATGTCAGTAAACATGCTTGAGTCTATTCCAGAACTGCACACAAGCATGTCCATCTATGAATGTAAGCATTTAAGAACTGCTCCTTTGTTCATAAAATAATCAGTGTGATAAACTATAATGACCTAACAAAGCTAGAGATGATTGGAAGGATTAATAGTCTTAACTATTAATGCTGTCTTGTAATGACTCATCTTGAAAGCCTTAAGACTTTTCATTGCTCACACACTCATTCACTTTAGCTCGTTGTGCATAATTTTCTAAACATAATTCTAATTATTGCCTGGTTTTAAAAAGTGAAACTTTGTTTTTCCTGCAAAGTATTGATAATCCAAAAAAAATTATCCAGTCTCTTCCAGTTTGATACCATATGCCAGGAAGGGTACAATGGCATGTATCTTTTAAAACACTTTTTCAATTTTGCTACAAGGACTATAGATTAAGTTGAAAATGCGATTATGACATCTGTTGAATGATTGTAAGTATTAACTTTTATTTACTTATTTATCCATTTTATTTATCCATAAAATAGCCAACCAATCCAGTAGACCCAGGATACCGTACAAAATCCACTATGTGAATTAAAACAATTAAAAACAAAAAATGAGAAAGCCTGGACTAAAAACAACCACAATAATAAATATAAAATAGGAGCCCCACAAACTCATTAATCCCAGGAACAAAACCAGGTTTTAAGAATTTTCTGGAAGCCAAGGAGAGTGGATTCCTACCACCCCTACCTCTGGTGAGATGCTGTTCAGTGACAGAGAAGCCATGCTTCCTTGGTCTCAAAGCATGGCAACATTTCATAGAAGAGACTTGGAGTGGATCCACTCTGCCTGAACATACTGGACAGGCAACAACGAGAGATAGGTACCCTGTTTCCCCAAAAATAAGACCTCCCCAGATAATAAGCCCAATCAGGCTTTTCAGCACATGTGCTAATAAGCCCTCCCCCCAAAATAAGCCCTCCCCAAAAATATTTAACCGCATGCGCAGTCAGTCACCGCCATTTCCTCTGGTTGCTTGCCACGCAATAACTCGAGGTGAGGCGAGGCTGGAGGGGAGAAGGGAGGGGGGAACATGCCCCACCCACCCCACACATCCTTATCTAATGGCCGCTCCCGCAATCCTAGCCACCGTGCCCCTTCTGTCACACTAATGGCCACCGCAAAAGCCATTAGCGAAAAACAGGAAGGTGATTACGGCGACAGGACATCCGGTCGCAGCAGTGTGGCCAGGCCAACCGCATGGTGCAGAGTCCTGGGAATTATGGCTGGAAGCACGTGCACAGCCTCAGGGACAAACAGCTGAAGAGCGGCTGTGTCAGCAGCAGCCATGAGGTGACCACGCTCATCGCCTCCTGCACCTCAAAAATGATAAGACCTCCCTGAAAACAAGGCCAAGCGCTTATTTTCGGGGGTCAAAAGAAAATAAGACCCTGTCTTATTTTCAGGGAAACCTGGTAGTCCCTCAGACAACCAGGCTTATTTGCCATGGAGGCTTTACAATTAACAACCAGAATTTTGTATTGTAATCCGAAGCCAACTAGCAACTAATGTAGCTCATGCGGCAGTAGTGACATATGGGCATATTGAGAAGCCCCTGTTACTGTTCACACCATTGAAATTTGAACGGACTGGATGATCTTCTAGGATAGCCCCATGTAGAGTGCATTGCACTAGCCCAATCATCAGGTGACTACAGCATTACTGATTGTCTGAAGAGTCTTTCCAAGAGAAACTAAACAGTTTATTAGAAGGGAGATAAATGATTTTGGGTCTTTACAGGCACAATTTTTTAAAAAACAACTTCATAAATTGATTTAACTCCCTGGGCTATGTACTCTTTAATATTTTGGGAGGGCTTACCATTTTATAGCGGTGATAATACTGGTAGAGCCTTAATATATGCATTTTCTTTCACTTCTTCCAAAATGAAAGAAATTTTCCAGCAGGAAATTGCCCAACTGTTAAGAAATTGGCTTCTTTATTTTGATGTTATAATATCATATAGCTCCAGGGGATGCAGAAATGACTGGGTGACTACATGGAGTTACAGTTGTCCACCTCTAGTTTAGATTAATATCCTGAGCTCTACAAAATATTTTTGAAAAGATCCTCAGCTCTTTTAAAAAAACAGCAGACAATATTTTCTTTTTTGCTTTTGCAAAGAATGTTCTGTATTTTTCGGAGTATAAGACACTTCAGACTATAAGACGCACCTACTTTTTTTGGTGAGGAAAACAAGAAAAAGAAATCTGCCTCTACCTCCCAGCAATTTGGCCTCATTGCAGCAAATAGCCTGCTTTACTTTCATTTTCGTTTTCAGCATAGCTTGATTAGCACAAGAAAAAAAAAATCTGCTCCCAGCAATTTACCTCCTTGCAGCAAGCAGCAGAGGCCCACGCAAAACGGCTGATCCAATCAACTTGTACTAATTAGGCTGTGCTGAAGCTGAAACAAGCTGTTTCTTCTTGCTGCTTGCTGCAAGGACGTAAACTGCTGGGAGGCAGAGGCCAAAGGGTGGGGGCCAGTGGGTGGGCAGGGCTACATTTGGTATATAAGACGCACCTAAATTTTCACCCCCTTTTAGCGGAAAAAGGTGCGTCTTATACTCCGAAAAATACAGTATGTTATATTTTCTTAACAATTTCAAGAAGAGGCTGTGAGCAAGGTTTGTTAAAAACTTGTATATACTGGCTTTTCGTATCATACAAATTTAACTGCTCCTATTTGATTCTTTAATAAGTGATAGCCCCTTCCATGGTTTATTTGATATTGTCAAAACAGAATGTTTGGCTTTTCTGTAATAACAAGAAGTAGAAACTAAGAAAAAACATGGTTTCTAACTCAGGCTTGTTAAGAGAAGAAAAAGTTTCATTAGTAATAATTCACTTTAATTCAGAGGTAATTCAGTAATTGAGACCCCCCACCCGAATTGCACAACTTTGTGAATGAATACAATATTGAAAGAAAATTCTTTTAGATGACATGAATGTATTGTGGGAAGCAGATGAGAATATGGGGGAAATGGTTCACTTAACAGTGTTACTTACATAACAACTGCAGTGATTCATTTAACAACTGTGTCAAGAAAAGTCGTAAAATGAGGCAAAACTCACCAGCTTACCAATGGAAATTGTGGGCTCAATTGTAGTTTGAGGAAATTTTGTGGTTCAAGTCAAGGACTATTGTATTATTCCATTATATAAAGATAAATGTAGCAAGGATGAATGCAAAAACTTGGGAGGGTATGTTAACCATGCCATGAAAATATTTGAGAAATGCTAATGAGCAAAATTTGGGAAGATTTGCAACATGGTTTTTGCTTTTTATCGGCATTGAGAAAGGTATCAGTGTAATGTGAAAAATGTATTGCATGTTTAAATCAATAAGGATAGTGAATAGGCTTGAAATAAGGTATGATTTGTACAAATATAGAGTTGAAAGTTGGTTGCTGAATGAGACAGGTATGGGATGAAACTAAAGCATGCATAGGAATAAATAGAATGGCTCAACATTGAGCATGGAATAGGTATATATGGATGTCTCCTTGGTAAGCCATGGATATAGGAATGAATGTATAAGAGAAGTTTGTGGTAATATTAGAATTGTATTGGTTGGGGACTTGAATATATGTGCACTTTACTATACAGTAGCATCTTGTTGGCTGAGAAGTTAATGTTTTATAGTAGATGTTGGCGATAGTATTTAGCAAGAAAACAGATTGTCGGTTCATGTCCTTGAACATGAGTGCACATGAGAATTTAAATAAAAATAGTGAAAAATTAAAGGAGTTTAATTTTTATATTTTCATAGGATGCTTATTAAATAGGAAGAAATGGATAGAGAAATGTTAAGGTGGACAAATGCTGATAAAAACGTAGTGGGTGGTATATTGTCTATTTCAAGGAGTAGTGAAGAAATAAAAATAGCTGTTAATAAGAGCATGCTTCTGTCATCTGATTATATGAAAGTATGAATTGTGTATGCTAAGAGAAACATAAAAGTAAGTGGAATGTCATACTTAAGAGTATATGTGATAATAAAGAAAGAGATGGAGTCAGGAATATATAGGTGCTAATGTATATGGATTGAATACCGAAATGAGTGGCCAATATGAAAGAAATACTTTGAGATAGTTTTGTAACATAGACATAATGAATGAGGATTGTATTGCCAAAAAGTGTATATAAGAAGACTGAATGGGTCTAGAGGAAGCAATTGAATGAAAATGATGAGATTCTTGAAAAGAGAGCGCGATGCAAATTTAAATAACTTTTTATCTTTTACTTATTTCAGACTAAAATCCCTATATGCTAGTGATAGTTAACCTTTTTGGCATTGAGCGCCGGAACCCAGAAGAGAGCAGCTGCTGGTGCGCATGCATGCCGTTGCCAGCTGCTCTTCCGGGTTCCATTGTGTGCATGCGCACTGGACAGCTGGTCTGGTGCACATGCGCACCAGCTAGCTGCTGTCTTCTGGGTTCCGGCATGCGCGAAAACCAGGTGGTCTTGGCAAAGACCAGCTAGCCGGAACTCGGAAGAGAGCAGCTGACTGGTGTGCATGCACGCCAGACCAGCTGGCTGGCCTGCATGCGCGTAACGGAACTCGGAAGAGCAGCTGGCGACGGCGCACGTACCCACTGAGAGGGCTCTGTGTGCCATCTCTGGCACGCGTGCCATAGGTTCGTCATCACGGCTATATGCTATAATTTCTTCACTGGGGAGCAGCTTAAAATCCATGATCAATTGCCTTTTCTGAACTTTTTTTTTTTTTTTTTTACTTCTGCAATATTTTTCAGATATAGTGAACAAAACTAATCCATTTTCTGATTGCAGTCATACCATAGATTTATTTACTTTAAGGCTTGATTGTCAAAGAAAGAATCTTTCATCTTATTCTACTGTGTATCCCTTTGTGGTTTTCGCAGGTCTGCCACACAATATTCAGTCCTTCAGACTTTGGGTCCAAAAAAGTAGTTTTTCTTTGGAAACTAGTACAGAATACAGGCTTGAAAAGCACTGGGAGCTGCTGGAGAGAATTGAAAACAGTTAAGAGCTCAAATACATACCGTATTTTTCAGAGAATAAGACGCACCGGAGTATAAGATGCACCTTAGTTTTTGGTGAGGAAAATAAGAAAAAAGCTGATTGGTAGGTGGATCACCCTCCTGGAATACCCACAATCAGCTGTTTCCAGAGGTGAATTTTAGCAACAGGTTTGTTGGTTGTGAGTTCTGTGCCTTGCTTTTTTTTTTTTGCTTCTGAAACACTGTTTCAGAAAAAAATTCTTTTTCTGCCTCTGAAAGCCTCTGAAACAACTTCAGAAAAAAAATCCCCTTTCTTTAGTATTGGTCTATAGATTAACCTCTTCCGATCTGATGGTTATTGTGTCATTCTCCAGATTTGTTAGCATAGTTTGGTTAGATCCTTTACTGATTCTTCTTTTGTTGCTTGCCATATTATTTTAGATAAAAGCCTTTCAGAGGCTTTTTTTCTGAAGCTTCGTTTCTGAGGCTTTTTTTCTGAAGCTTCTTTCAGAGGCTTTCATGCACTCCTTATTACAGTATGATGGACCTATTGCTATGTTTTCTGAATGAGTTAGCAGAGAGGCATGTGTGCTAACAAGGGAGAGTTGCTGGGGGAATGTTTTAGTGTCCTCCTGTTTTAAGAAGTCTCCAAACTCAGGTTAGTGCAGATTTATAGAGGAGTATAAGTGTAAACATTCATTCAAAGCAACAGAACAATTAAGATAATCTTCAACTGTATTGTATTCTTTTCTCATTGAATGTTTTTGCTCCTTTGGTTGGTTATAATTTGCCACTGAGAGGGACAAATTAAAAGACTATTCCTACCTTTGGATCATTACACTGATCCATGGCAAAAATATATTTTAGTGCATTATAGAGCGTCATATATAGAAGCAGGAACTATGTTTTTTGTAGTTGGCTTGTGGTTGGTTGGGACTTGCGGGATTTCTTCATGCTTATAGCCGCTAATGTCACCTAAATGGATTTTAAATTTGGTCAAGGTTCATATCACTTTGGATTGATTTTTTTTCTTCAAATAATTTTTTTTAAAAATCCAGGGCTGGATATGGATACAAATTCAAGAGTGGAACTATCATCAGCCACCTCTTGTACATGGATGACATCAAGTTGTATGTTAAGAGTGAATGAAACATCAACTCACTGATCACCTGACATGAATCTCCAGTGAGGACATTAGGATGTCATTCGGACTAGAGAAGGGTGGCTGGATGGTAATCAAAAGAAGGAAAGTAGTTAAGATGGATGGGATGGAACTACCAGAGGGCCACATAGCAGACATACAGACCAGTTACAATTAATTTGGTATGCCATAGTCACATGGGAACTATGATGAGGAAGTAAAAAAGACAGCAACATTCAAGTACCATGAAAAGATCACAGGTCCTGTAGAGCCAGATTAATGGGAAGAACAAGATCCATGCCATCAACACTTATAGCCTACCATTCATCAGATACTCTCCTGGTATAGTAAGCTGGCCAAAAAAGGAAGCTGCCGATGTGAAGACTCAGAAGCTCTTCATGTACAGTATACAGAGGTTCCCACCCTAAGTCCAACACCCAAAGACTGTAACTAGCTGGAAAGAAGATAATTGGGGCCTGGTGAGTGTCAGAACTACTGTCCTGGACAAAACCCAGAGCATCCAGGAATAGATCAGTAAGGTGGCATCCAAAGATGAATTTCTGAGAGAATGCCTGAGTCAGCAGAGAATGCCGCCTAGCAGACATTGGAGGAAGTGCCACGGCAAGGCAAAACCTTGTAGAGGATGTACCATATGACAGATAGCTGAGGTGGCAGACATTGGGAAATCCTACCAGTGGTTGAAAAGGGCTGGGCTAAAAGCACTGAGGCACATATCATAGAACACAAGAACGGGCACTAAGCACCAAATCCATAAAAGTAGGGATCTACTAGACAGGATCCAAGTTGTAGAGGTTGGAAGGTGGCTCCAACAGATCCCAGGAACATCAGAGCTCTCTGTCCTAAAGAGTGCAGTGCTAGGAACAGCTAAGATCCTACGCAGAAGCATAAAACTCTGAGGTCTCTAGTAAAGGAGAATATTTTCTCTAAAAGTATTTAACAGAGTCATGCTGCTTCTGACTGTGTGATGAATTATGAGTGAATCCATATATCCCTATGGTTTATATAGTTTGTTGCATTTGTCTTAGAAGAAAAACCCTTAGTAACCCTGGAAGTCATAGGGTAGTAGATCAGGGATTATTTGTGAAGTGTGTGAAATAGACATTTGTTTGTAATTATACATTTATAGATATTATATAGCAAAGCCAAGAATCTTTCTCAATCACACAAGATGGGACATCTGTCTTCTGACTTGTATGCTATACGGCTATAGTTTGGAATACAAAGTTAATAAAAAGGTTAGTTACTTCTGCTCTCCCAACTCAAACATTGACAGACATTCTCTGCCATCCCTGCCCCAGGTTTTAGGGTAGAGAGAATTGGATTGGTAGCAAAAATTAGGTGTTCATTAGAGAACATGCTGAGAGTAATGCTGGGTTCTTCCAAGCTGATGTGAGCATTTTTGCTAATGTTGAAACTGGAACGGTCGAATTTTAATGAAGACTATATTTTATGCATTTATTGAACTAGAAGACCTCCAAGGTCCCTTCCAGCTATAAGGTGGCACTAGAACTCATATATACTATTATGTATTCATAGTTTGTGTTTTCTTTTTCAGGTTAATATTTTTCAAAAAATGGCAGCAGAAACTCAGACACTTAACTTCGGGCCTGAATGGTAAGTGTGTCTCTTTACTTTTCCAAAAGATTTTTCTCTGAATGTTGATAATAGCTGGTTTATCAATATATTGCTTCAAATGGCTGCTTGGAAAAAAATACATAAGGTGTTGGATTCTTTTTTTAGAATTGCAACTATGTAGGTTATTTATTTAAAGAATGTATATGGCTCCCTATCTCACTAAGATCTTAGGCTGCTCCCAACAATTACTAAAAACATTACATAAAGCACCTTCTCATCAAGACTCCATAACCATCCACACTACTGACTCCCAACTCAATCCTGTGGAGGAGGGAAGGAGAGCCAGGGCTCATGGCCTTTCAGAGGGCTAAAAGAATAGGGGCTCCCAAACATCAGGTGGGAGACTATTCTAAAACAGATTTTTAGTTTGAATTGTGTTGTGCAGTATTGGAGAAATCTCAAATCAATTTTATGATGTCCTGTGGTGATATAATTAAATGTTCTTTTCCCTTAACCGTTTTTCTTACTTGAAGAAAATATTGATATTCACTTTGCTATTTCCTGCCATATTATACAACATAGGGAAACCTGTGAGATCACTGTATTTCCCTGTGTTTATTTCTCATTGTTGCTTGTACATTACCTGAAAAAAAGTGTTGAGTCAGTTCTGTATTAGATCTAAATACAGTTTTGGGCTTCACAGTAGTCAGTAAGCAAATGAGATCCTTATTAAATTAGCCACTTGTCCATCTAATTCAACATTCTTGTGCTGTACAAGGCCAGTCAGGTGCATTCTGAAAGTCACATAATATACAATAGGATGATGGCCCTCTTTTGCTGTCACTCTAAATAAAAGGAGATTACTTGAGGTGGTAATCAGCAAGTAAAAGCTTGCATATTATGGACATATGATTTGAACAAATGATAAACAAGAAAGAATAAAAAAGCCTGCTTAGCCATTTTGAGGAAAGTAGAAAGAAAGGAAAACAGGTAAGTAGATGGATGAGCTTAAAGAGTAGAATTCTGTGAATCAGTTCTGATTCAAATTGATATTTAATACAAAAAGGGTGTGATTCAAGCTGGCAAAGAAATCTGGGGCACACTGGTTTTGAGGGAATTCAAATTTAGACTATATAGACTATAATGCCAGAATCAGTTTTGGGCCAAGTATATAAAAATAGGAATCAGGATGTTTAAGGTGAATTAACCCTACCAAGTTTTAGTGGGTTGTAAATATTGTAATATTTAATGGACATCATTTTGAATGATTTCATGGCAATAAATTTTTGCCTTACATCTTGTTTAATCAAGAGATGAAACAAGAACAGCACAAAAGCTTCTAAATCAGTAGTGTCTCCAGGAATGGGGGTGGAGTATAGAATAACAAAAGTAGTAGTATGGTAGTGCAAGCCCCACCCCTTTTCCATATCCATTGTAATTTTTCATGCATATCCGAAGGGATGGACCTTGCAGCACAATGTTGCTTTCACCATCCTGAAGAAAGTAGCAGAATCTTGAGGATACCACTGCTCCTGATTGTTCAACAGTCTCTGAATTGAGAAGCATAATACTCCAATTGAATAGTACGATATTTTAAAACTACAGGTAGTCCTTGGTTTATGACAGCAATTGTGAGTGGAATTGATGTTGCTAAGCAATGTGATTGTAAAGAGTGATATTAAGAAATGGCGTTTAGCAACAGCAATTCCAGCAATCCTAGTTTTAACATTAATCAAGCAGCACGTAGGTCCTTTGCTTTGGAAAGCCAGCAGAGAATATCAGAAATCATGATCACATGACTGCGGCAGTGGGGGGTTGCTACCGGTTCTCACAAACGGTTAGCAAAAATTGGGCCAAGCTCGCAAAACCGGTAGAAATGGTCAGCTGGCCACGCCCCTGAACTGGTCGCCCGGTCACTCGCCCTGGCCACCGAGTTTGTCACCACCATGTTCTTCGTGCACGCGCACCCCATTACCTTGCAAGTCAAATGGGATGCGTATGTGCGAAGAACACGGCAACAACAACAGCAACTTTTTCTGCCGGTACTTTTTGGAGGCCTGGCTAGGAATCTCAAATACTGATGAGAATGAACATTGTGTTGTAGCCAATGGTAGATCAGTCCCTTGCAAACGCCGTCTCTCGAGGAGCCCAGCTGCTCGACAATCGCCAAGTCGTCTGGACTCCCAGTGACGGGATGGGGTCCTTCAGGCACTGAGTTTGGCTACCTGTTTAGTAGCTCCAGCCAGTGGCTATCACACAAACATTCATTCCTGGCTGTATTTGAGATTCCTAGTCACAGTTTATTTGTGAGCACCATTGGCCGGGAGAGTTAGGGAGAAAGGCCAACGCTGCTCACGAGTAAACTGCAGATTAGAGGCAGCCGGCAGATCGCTGGCTTGCTTGCTTGGCTGCTTGCCTCCCAGAGCTCGCTGGTAGCGAACCAAACCTCTGCGCATCGAGGATGCCGAGCAGCAGCAGGAAGAGCACGGAACTCCTGAAATGCAGGAAGCTGCTGCCAGCAATGCCCTCAGGCAAAGTTGTGAGTGGGGAGGCTCAATCCCCCTTAGGAGATGTGAAACGCTCGCTGCCCCTCTGACACTCGACAAGCCTCCTCCCACCGCGCTCCTCTTCCTCCTAAGCAGAAGCGCTCACAAGTAATGATATATTTTTGCGGGATTGCCCCCATCTGGTCTTCAGTATGTGGCTTGTCCGCCTCCGAAGTGTCAGATTCCCACCAACTAGCACCAGTTCTCCCCCCCCCAAGAGAGAGAGAAAGAGAGAGGGAGGGAGGGAAAGAGAGAGACAAGAGAGACACAGAGAGAAAGAGGGGGGAAGAGAGAGACAGACACACAGAAAGGGGGGGGAAAGAGAGAGACAGACACACAGAGGGAGGAAAGAGAGACAGACACACAGAGAGGGGGAAAGAGAGAGACAGACACACAGAGAGGGGGAAAGAGAGAGACAGACACACAGAGATGGGAAGAGAGACAGACACAGAGTGGGGGGAAAAGAGAGACAGACACAGTGGGGGGAGCATAGAGTCAAACAGACTTCTCAGAGCTTGAATTGATTATATGAACTAATTGCTTCCTGCAAAGGCTCACATCCGTTTGCTCCTCTTTTATGTCTTATGGGAGGGGCCAATCATCTCCAAGCCTTACTCCCAAGTCACTCTTTTTTTTCTTAATTGTTCTTGCCTTCTGGCAGCTCGCACATGCGCACACTGGGAACAGGCTCACACTGTTCTTCTGCCTCGCTGATGTCAGATTCCGGAGACTCCGGAGGCAGCACATAACTACCAGATGGCCCTGGCCCCCTCTTTGCCTCCGACACAGAGCTCTTGTCTGAGCATTCCCCAGATTCCAGGACTGGCCCACGTTCCTCCCCAACCTCCTCATTGTCCAAATCTGCTTCCAGCTCTGCTGGCCACTGGTGGGCCACAACAACTGCCTGCAGTTACAGCTCTGACGTTTCCGTAGGCTTTTTGGAGTGCCCGTTTTAGAGTGGTACTGATGAATTACCATTAACCTTGCTTTTGTGGGTTTAAGCTCTCCTTGTGCTCCTTATGAAATTCTCAGGCACCACAAGGATTGTCATAGCTGGTTAGCTAGCTTATGCCACCCACTAATGCTAGTATTCTGACTGACACTGGCCTTGATGTTCAAGGATACCCAAGGCAAATAGGCAAATTTCTTCTTTTGGATAGCAGTCGGAAGAATGACTGTTGCCTTTTCTTTACAAACAGTGAAGCTTTACTGTGTCTGATCATTGGGCTTTGGAGAATTGCAGAAGAGTTGACATAATTAGTTGCCAAAGTTGGTCCATTATTAGTGGCAGTATTCCATTGTACTAAAATTATGGCTTGCTGATATTGCTCTATTTTAGTTATTGATGAAAGGTACGAAATGCAGGTTGCTAATGAGACACAGTTCCACAAAAATAGGCCACAGAGAAAGAGGCTGACACACAAGGTACAATCATAACTATTACCATCTCTTGTTCTTAAAAACATTTATGTCATCCCCTTGACACCCATTCACTCTTTTTTTGAGAGACTTACATCTGCTCCAGTCATTCAGAATTTAAATGTAAAGTTTGATACAAGAAAGAATCACAGTTTATTTGCCTTGAGTGTAGCAGAGTTGAATTCCAGAAGTGCTGGCAGATCCACACACAGTTATATTTATAATGGCATAAAAGAAGTGCTTAGGGCTGACCACATTGAAAAATTAAAAGCTGGGAAAGAGAAGTTCTAAAATGAATGAAATCCAAATAATAGCCTTGCTACCCTAAAATAATGTTGATAGCAGGGGTGAAATGCTCCCGGTTCGCACAGGATCACTCGATCTGGTAGCGATGGAGGCGGGTGGTTCGGAGAACCAGTAGCAAAAATCCCTGCCCTCCCCCCCCCCCAACTGAGCTGCGCAATCATCAGAGGCTTTTATTTATTTTTAAAAGCATTTTTTCTACAACCTCTTTGGCCAGAAAAATGCTTTTAAAAGTTAAAAAAAAAAAAAGCCTCTGATGATCGCGCAGCTCAGCTGGGATCATCAGAAGCTTTTAAAAGCATTTTTTTAAATAACCTCTTCAGCCAAAGAGGTTGTAGAAAAAATGGTTTTAAGAGTAAAAAAAAAAAAGTTGGTCACGCCCACTCAGTCATATTACCCACCACCACCACCAAGCCACGCCCACAGAACCGGTAGTAACAAATTTTACATTTCACCACTGGTTGATAGGCAATAAAGTTTAATAAGACAGTAAAATAATTGGCTAGTACTTGGCTCATTGAAGACTCCATTGCATCATTCACCTCCTTCCCCTTTTCAGCATTCTTTAAATATGCTGTATAAGTGAAATTGTGGTACATATTTATTTATCGAATTTATATGGCCACCCACCTCACAAGAAGTCACTTAGGGAGGCATACATAAAAAAAAATGAAAATAATAAACGTCAAACACAATCATATTATACCCACATCGCATGATTAAGCACCAGAGCCACCTCAAGATCTCACTGATTGCCTGAGGAACGTGAGGAACTTCTGAAAAATAGAGATGGAGCTAACCTCACTACAGGGAAGAGAATGTTCCATAAGGCAGGTGCCACAACAGAGATGCCCATTTCCTTAGGCCTGTCTATATAGTAATTCCCTGAGAGACGGGACCCACAGTATGCCTCTCTTAGGATAAATCTGATGAGAGGAGCAGATATAATTAGGGAGAGGTGGTCTCTCAAATAACCTGGCTCCATGCCAGGAAGGGTTTAAAGGTTAAACCATACCTTGAGTTAGACCCAGAAGATGGCTGGCAACCAATGCAGCTCACAGAAAAAAGGTGTTATGTGCTGTTCTAGAAGCACACATGCAGTTTGCAGTAGCTAAAGCTTTTGGACAGTCTTCAAGGGCAGGGCCAATTAGAGCACATTACAATAATCCAATCAGGAGGTCCTTAGGGCATGAATAACTGTGAGTAAAGTGTCCCATCCCATCTAGGAATGGTTATAACTGACTACCACACAAATATGTGCAAGAGTTGTGAATCAGGAGCGCCCCCAGATTGTCTAAGACCATACAAGCCCATGCAGTACCAAATTTTCATAGTCCTAGAACTGGCAGGCTCCAAAATTCAAATCCATACAGTCTTCCCAGGATTCAGCTGAAACTTAAGTTCTTCATCCATACCCTCACAGCTTCCAGATACAAGGATAAGAGGTGTATAGTATTAATTCACCAGGGCAGAGATGTACATAAGTAGTCTTTAATTTAAAACCAAAATTTGGACTGGAATTTTTAAAGTGATGCAGTCTTTAAGTGAGTCATCACATGAAATAACTGATTTTATAACCATTTGTGCCATGGCTGTTAGGCAAATCACTGTGGTCATTATGCAAATGCTGCTTGCCCAATTGTCTTTGCTTGTTGGAAGCTGGCTGGGAAGCTCTTTAATTGCAATCACCTGACCGCTAACACACGGCAACCATTATAAATGTGAGCTGCTTGCCAAGCCCCTAAATTGCGATCATGTGACTGCAGCTGCGGTACAACAATTGTAACTTGAAAGACGGCTCTTAAGTCACTTTTTATGAGGTCCTCATAACTTTGGTCCATCATTAAACGAACAGTTGTAAGTCAAGTACTACTTGCAATTGGATATCATCAACATCTGATGATACCTCACCCATGGCAATGGATGATCTCATCACGTGACCTTGGGTTGATACTGATCAGGAGTGGAGAGAACACAGAACCCCAGCAGCACCCCACACCATAGGGACCAAAGGCAAGATCTCTCCTCTCCGGTCACTATCAACCGGAACTGACCCTGAAGAAAATGCCGCTCGTCTCCAATCATCTTAGACAGTCCAAAAGAATACCATAGTTGATGGTATTAAAAGCTGCAGAGGAAAGGATGAATTCACAATTCTCATTCTGCTCTCATCAGAGATTATCTAAAAATACTCCAAATTCGTCTCTTCTTTTTAAAAAAATAGTTACACATTGGATTGAAATTTCAGTCACTGGTTCAGTAACTTTTTTTTAATTCATCGTTTTTAGTTTAGATCTCATACGATGTATCTATAAAATTTGAGGTTTACCCAAATTTCACTTACACATTAAATGCACCATTATGTATTTGTATACCTGCAGAGATCAGTCACCTTCTTGGATCAAATTAAAAGTTACTGTTTGCTTAATGCCTAATTCATATATTATTAAAGTGTTGTATTTTTAATATACTTATTTCCAGGCAGAGTTGCATACCTTATGTGTTGTTCAGAAAGTAAATATTTTGCAGTTCTACAGGATATTTTCCCTGTTCTCTTCTGTTCCATCTGTTATTAATAAACATACTAGCCTTGTACAGATGTAACTGGCTCCCTGCAAATTCTGCTTTGAAAGTCAGCAATCAGCCTTGGGAATGTAAGCTCTGTCCTTTTTCTGGAACAAGTTTCTACCACCGTTGCTGATAATAAATATACTGGGTAGCAGAGCAAACCAAACTTAATGCAATCCAGATTTCTTTTAATTGTGCACCAAAGACATGGTAAATCATATTCCAGTCTCATATTTATAAGGAAACTAGTTGTTTTAGAAAAAAGAGTGTAAAGACAAGGCTGCTGTGACTGCCTTTTGGCCTTTTGCCATTGTATTGTATTGTGTTGGTCTTGGAATTAAGAAAATCATTACTTGTTACATTTGGGGGCAGGCTAAGTAATGTAGAGGCTGCAGGACAGGCACTGATATGCCCCAGAAAAATTCTTTTGTGTCCACTAGCTTCTCTCCTACCTGCTGCTGGGGTGGCTGCATTGAGATCAATCCAGGTGCCTTGAAATTTCCTAAGGAGACATTTCTGAACTATCAAATGCTTGTAATATTTCCTGAGATAGTTGGTCTAATCTGGTAACAAAGCCGCACTGATGTTACCATGCTTTAGACTTTTTAGACTATTGCTTTAGGCAACGGACCAATTTGAGTGTAGTTTCCTTTTGGTTGTTCTGTTATACTGTGTGGCTATCATTTTTATTTTTGTATTTTATATTTATATCTTGTACATGTTTTAATTTATGTGTGTTTCAGGGGAGTGTGTTTGTTTTTGTTGTTGTTATATATCATCCTGAGTCACATTGTTTGAGTTGAGCAATTTTAAAAACTTAACAAGTAAGTAAGTAAGTAAGTAAGTAAGTAAGTAAGTAAGTAAGTAAATAAATAAATATTACATTGTGTTTGGAATAAAGCTACCCTATAAAAGTATTTCAAAGCTTCAAGGTTGGAATAAAATAGCTAGACTGATTATTTGAATATATAGAGAAATAATATTCAAGTAATTGAACATTGCTTTTACTTTTATTTAGTTGCCATGAAAACAGTGGCCACAAGGTGGCAGCAGATTAATAGGATAAAATTCTAGTTTGCTTGCTAAATCTTTCATTTCTTTTAATAACAGAGGAAATGTCACTTGATACTTTTAATAGATCTCATTTTAATAGTTACTGTATTATTCAACAATAGTTTGCTACTTTTATTTACTATCTACAATGTGGCTTCAGAATATTTAGCACATTTGTGGGAAGTATAAAAAAGATGCTTGGTGGAATGATGAAATGAAAGTGGTTATGAATAAGGAAAATTGTATATAAGAAAATGATTCCTCTGTCATGACAGCAACCAACAGACAATTTGGAGTATTTAAAGATTGTATCTCCTCCTAACTTTGGATAGATTTCCTTTATAGCAGATGTTATGAATTTTATTTGTTATGCCATCTTTGTTGCCATGCAGTAAGCAAATGCATCACCTCTTCTTTTTTCTAAACAGGATTTTTGGACATTGAACTACCTTGTGTCATTAAATGCCTTTCTCTTTGTTATTAATATGCTTTATAAGATGGTTTATCTAATTCCCTGTTGCGGCTTTGCCTCTGCCCTGAGATACTTAATTCAACAAATTTTCCAAAGCCATGGTCTAATGATTCACAGAATAGTTTTGGAAAGTTTATTTAAATTACTGGATATCAAACTCCACCTATCTTCTGGGGAAATTGAGGGGGGGGGAGAGAATCAAGCAACAAATGTTATTTTAGAAAAATAACAGATGCAAATGTAGGATTGCACTCCTATAGTGACCTAGCCTGAGACTATCTTAACTACATCCTTTGTACATGGGGATCCACAATTTCATTCATTCATTCATGATAGTGATGAATGATAGCAGTGTTCCAATATCTAAGGGGCTGTGACAAAGAAGTGGGGTTTCAACTTATTATCCAAAGCACCTGAAGGCTGAACAAGAAGCAATGGATGGAAACTAACCAAGGAGAAAAGCAACCTAGAACTAAAGAGAACTTTCCTGACAGTTACAACAATTAATGAGTGGAATGATTTGCCTTCAGAAATTGTTGGCACTCCATCGCTGGAACATTTCAAGAAGAGATTGGACAACCTATACCACGTCTGAAATGGTATAGGGTTTCCTACTTAAGCAGGGGGTTTGACCAGAAGACCTCCAAGTTTTCCTGTGCGCTGCTCCCACTATCCATGCATGGGTTAATCCTTCAGTATTTGGCAACAACTGAGTGAAAGAAACAAAAGGCTCTTCCCCTTTCCGCCCCCCAAGCCACGCCTCTGTTCCCATGATCCCCCAGTCTTCACTCAGTTGCTGGCAACTACTGGAGTGTTTTTTGGAGCTCCACAGGTTTTTAAAGTTATTGTGCTTCTGTGGGGATTTGCTCCTTCCTTTATATATAATTTCTCTTACTTTCTCTTTAGTCTGGCTCTTCTCTCTAAGCGTCTAGGCGTTTGTTGTGTTTATTTTGAATAGCTTGATTTCGCGCCCCTTTTGTGTTTTTTTGCCTGGCGCTTCGGCGCAAGGCTCGTTTTACCAGCTGGTGGGGGGAGAGCGGAGCATTGCAGCCTGATTCAGCAGCCAGCAGGCTCTTTAGCCGATTGGAAGCTTCTCCCCACGTGCGGACGGCCGTTAGCAATCAGCGCCCCTCCAGCTGGCCGGCGGGCTCAGCTCCCTCGCCCCATGATCGTCGGCAAGCTCCGGAGCGCGTGGAAGAGACACAGCGGGCGGCTTCGCGCTCATCAGCTGGGCGGCGGGCTCGGAATCTCCGGCCGCCCACGCATCGCCGATCGAGCCGCCCGTCGCTAAGCATCTGGCTGGCGCGAAGGAGAGGAAGCGCCAAACGCCGGAGCAGCCTTCCTCTGCAAGGAGAATCGCGCGGCATCTGGTCGGACCCGGAGGCAGGCACAGGGCTCGCAGCGGAGGCCTCACCGACCCTCCTCACTGCACAACATCATTGGGCCAGGGAGGCAACGAGTCCGCTGCCAAGCGCTGACCAGCACTCCAGGGGGGGCCTGGGACGGCTTCCCCATTGGACTTCCAGGCCATGTTTTCAGCCGCACTCTCCTCCTTCTTTAGCGCAACCCTGCAGCAGTCGTCTCAAGCTCCAGTCCAAGCCGCCCCGAGCCAGTCACGGCGCCACCAACCCCAATCCCAGCCTCTCCCCAGACGAGGTCAGGACTCCTCTTCGGAGGAATCAGACCAAGCAGAGGAGGGGCCTGAGGAGATGGAGCTATCAGAGGATGAGGGTCTAGCGCCCGACACACCGGCATTTACAGGCCTCTTCCGTCCGGCCTTGTTCAAGTCCCTGCTCCACAAGGCCCGACTTACAACCAACCTCGGAGTACCAGGGGACGTCACGACCGCTGCCCCACCGGCAGCGGGGCCGCACGACGCCCTCTTCAACCCATCAAAGCCGCAGAGGGATTTCATCCCGTGCCCTCAGCTGTTTGCGGAGGTCATCCAGAACCCCTGGGGACAACCAGCTTCCCTGGCCACACCCAGCAATCTGGACAGGAAGCTCTACTGCGCAGTCCCAGAGCTAGAGGACCTCCTAGCACTCCCTACCGTCGACCAGTCTGTGGCAGCATTGTCCTCTGGTGCCTTGATCGCCACTGACCCTCTTGACTCTCTCAAGGCAGAGGAGAAGAGGATGGAGGGGGCCTCCCGAAAGGCACATCAGGCGGCGGGCTGGGCAATCAGAGCCGCGACAGCAACGTCCTTCTTCAACCGTGCGTCGCTTATTTGGCTCCGGCACCTGCAGGACAGACTACCCCCGGAGGACACCAGGCTCCAGCAGGATATAAACAAGATAATAGCCGCCACTGAATACTCAGCAGACAGTTCTTTAAACGCAGCCAAATTTGCCTCGAGGTCTCTAGCTTCAACCCTTTCGGCTAGAAGACTCTTCTGGCTCCGGCCCTGGAAGGCTGATGTCAAAGCAAAATGGAAATTGGTGGCTGCACCTTACAAAGCCCCAGAGCTCTTTGGCGCCGCGCTGGAACCGTTGCTAGTGGAGTGGAAGGACAAGAGAAAGATCCTCCCATCGACCTACCGCCGCCAGGAACGCCGCTACACTCCTTACCCGCTACAACAGCCCTTTCGTGCCAGCACGGGACCCAGGGGGTCCTCTGCTCATCGCCCCCACTATCAGGGAGGAAATAGGTTCCAGGACCGGCAGCAGTTCCGAGACCGAGGGCGAAACCAGCAGCCAAGGCGCAACTTCCGTGGTGCCGGGCCGAAGCCAGCCAAACAAGGGAAGTGACTCCAGGCTCGCAGGCCCCATAGGGGGAAGGCTCATTCACTTCCACCAGCAATGGGCCAAATCAACCTCGGACTCCTGGGTAAGGCGTACGACTGGTTCGGGTCTCTCTATCGAATTTTCCGGTCAGCCGCCCCATCGGTTTGTCCGCTGTCCAATGCCCCGCTCCGCAGAACAGCGGAACTTAATGTCGCAGGAGATAGAACACCTCCTGGAAGTCAATGCCATCAAAGCAGTGCCGCACGCCCAGAGGGGTTCCGGGTTCTACTCAACCCTCTTCCTAGTACCCAAGAACTCCGGGGGCTGGAGGGGCATACTAAATCTAAAGCGGCTAAACCTGTCGGTTCAATACCACAGGTTCAAAATGCATTCCCTCAAGTCCATCCTAGCGGGGGTGAGACAGGGCGACTCGCTCCAATCAGTCAACCTCCGGGAGGCCTATCTTCACTTGCCCATTCACCCGGACCACAGGCAGTTCCTGAGATTCGAATTCGCGGGAACACACTACCAATACCGTGCGATGCCATTCGGACTCTCGTCAGCCCCCCGCACCTTTACCAAATTGGTGGCGGTGGTAGCGGCCAGGCTTCGAACCATCCCGATCAGGTTGCTCTGCTATCTGGACAACATTCTGATTCTGTCCTCCACTCGAGATCAGGCCACCAAGGACATGAAGAGGGTCCTGCAGGTCTTCCAGGATCACGGCTTCACCATAAACTTCGAAAAGAGTCATCTGCAGCCCACCACCAGACTGCTTTATCTGGGGGCACTGATAGACTCGGCCAGCGGCCAGGTTTTCCTCTCGCCGGACAGAGTCCACAGCATCCGCACTCTGATACAGCAGATCCTGTCGAAGAGGAGAGTGGCCCTGATCCACCTTTCTTGCCTACTCGGAAAGATGGTATCCTGCTTTGGCATCGTTCCGTGGGCACGCAGACATTCGAGACCTCTGCAGTGGTTTTTGCTCCCATTTCAGCGGGCAGGCAGGGCCAACTCCAAACGGCCAGTACTCCTCACTCCTCAGGTCCGCCAGTCCCTCAGGTGGTGGACATCGCCTTCTCTTCTCAAGGGGTCCTGCTTCCTAGAGCCGGACCGTCTGATCATCACCACCGACGCAAGCCTTCGAGGGTGGGGAGCCCACCTCCACAACCTGGTGGCACAGGGGCAGTGGTCCCGGCGGGAGAGTCAGTGCAGCATCAACCTTCTAGAACTTCGGGCGATCAGACTGGCCCTTCAGGAGTTCCAATCGATGGTGCGAGGACACCACGTCCTGATCCTGACCGACAACATCTCGGCCAAGGCACATGTCAACAGAGAGGGGGGCACAAGGTCCCGCACTCTGATGCGAGAGGCCGCCGATCTCTTCAGCTGGGCAGAGAGCCACCTTCTCTCGATCAGGGCGGATCACATCTCAGGGGCATCCAATGTCAGAGCAGACTGGCTCAGCAGAGAGACAATAGATCAAGCGGAGTGGCAACTCCATCCACTACTGTTCCGGGAGCTCGCCTCACGCTTTGGAAGCCCGGTGGTGGATCTCTTTGCAACCCAGGCCAACGCTCAGCTTCCCCGCTTCGTGTCACACTACCTGACACCACAAGCGGAGGACCACGATGCATTGCGCTGCAGGTGGCCCGAGGGTCTCCTGTACGCGTTTCCACCAGTGCCTCTAATTCCCCGCCTCATCCGAAAGCTGCTAGCGGAGAAGGCCGATCTGCTCCTGGTAGCCCCGAACTGGCCCTGGCGGCCGTGGTACGCCGACCTAGTGGCGCTCTCCGTGGACCAACGGTGGGTGATCCCACCACGGCGGCTCGTCCTTCGCCAGGGGGAGGTCACGCACCCAGAACCCCAGTGGCTGTAATTAGCCGTCTGGCATTTGAACGCGTCATCCTGAAAAAGGACAACCTGCCAGATGAAGTCGTGGCCACCATCCAAGCGGCTAGACGTCCGTCTACGACCCGCATCTATGAGGCGTCTTGGCAGGCGTTCTGTCGCTGGAGTACCCGACAACACACTGACCCTACATCAGCGGAGGTTCGCGACATCCTGCAGTTTCTACAAGCCGGCCTGTACAAGGGCCTGACACCCGCAACTTTACGAAGGCAGACAGCTGCGTTATCGACGGTCATTGCTTGCCCACCGTACCAGTCGCTCGCGCACCACCCGCGCATCAAGGGGTTCCTACATGGGGCCACAAACCTTCGACCCCCCGCAGTGCATCGTTACCCATCATGGGACTTGACTCTGGTTCTGCGAGCACTGACCGGACCACCCTTCGAACCCCTAAACTCAGCCTCCCTCAAGTACCTCTCATTTAAGGTGACCTTCTTGCTGGCGATCACCTCGGCGAGAAGAGTCTCAGAGATAGCGGCTCTCTCGGTCCGCAAGGACTTATGCATATTTCGTGAATCCACGGTGACGTTACGCCTGGACCCGGCTTTCATCCCGAAGGTCAATTCGTGGTTTCACCGGGCCCAGGAACTCATCCTACCGGACTTCTGTCCTTCACCTTGAGATGCCAGGGAGGAGAGGTGGCACACGCTGGACGTCCGACGCGCTATCCGCATCTACATCCGTCGGACCAAACCCTTCCGCCGCACCGAGGGCCTCCTGGTTTCCTTTAGTCCGAGGTCCATGGGTCAGAAAGTATCAGCAGCCACAGTCAGCAGATGGATTAAGGCCTGCATCGCTATGGCCTACGATTCAAGCTCCAGGCCTGCACCGGGCAGAATCCTCCCCCACTCTACCCGCAGTGCGGCCACGTCGGCGGCCTGGGCCACTCAAGCCTCGGTAGTGGACATATGCAGGGCAGCGACCTGGTCGTCCCTCACACCGTTCATTCGCCACTACAAAATCGATGTGTACAACTCCGCCGAGGCGTCGTTTGGCCGCAGAGTACTTCAAAAAGTGGTGTCGGAGGACAATGATGGAGACAGTCAGCCTCCCGCCCTGGGGAGTTGCGCTTGGGTATATCCCATGCATGGATAGTGGGAGCAGCGCACAGGAAAATGGACGTTGTCTTACCTGAACGTTCTTTTTCTGGGCGCTGCGTACACTATCCATAACCCTCCCTCTTGGGCTGACTGCTCACCTTGTGACTGCTTGGTCCCTTTCATTACCTGTTATCAAGTTGGTGTTAATAAAGTTGAGTTTGCTAAAGTTACTCTTAGTTGACTCCTTGTTAGCTGTGCCTTTCGTTCAGACTGGGGGATCATGGGAACAGAGGCGTGGCTTGGGGGGCGGAAAGGGGAAGAGCCTTTTGTTTCTTTCACTCAGTTGTTGCCAAATACTGAAGGATTAACCCATGCATGGATAGTGTACGCAGCGCCCAGAAAAAGGACGTTCAGGTAAGACAACGTCCATTCCATTCCAACTCTATTATTCTGTTATTTTATTATTAATACCTGATTTTACTATTAAGAATCCATATAGTAACAAATTATTTAGCTTGATTAAAGAAGACTCATTGACAACATGGAATGATAACTAAATATCAGTAAGCGTACTTTCACTATAATTAAAAAATTGAAAGTGAGTAGGTTTTACCTTTTGGTTAACAGTATATAATGAACTTCCAATTAAAACTTATAAATCCATATTTATTAAATTTAACATGTAATTCATTGTTTGATCAGCTTTTTTTTTAAAAAAAATGTGGCATCTATGATATAAAAGTCAGAAAATTATGTAGTTTGGCCTGTCAAAATACAAAGCACAAAAAGATTTTTGTATTGTATTCATGCTTCTTGTATTATTTGCTAATCCAATTGAAGAGATTATGTTTAGCACAGCATTGAAATGGAAGAGGGAATTCAAGTATGATAAGGACACAAAAACTTAAGAGTAAGAGACCTGTTTAGAAAGTTATCTCAGGCTTTGAAATAATGATTGTACATGATTATTTCAAAGCTTTAAACATTATTACTGAAAAACTGTTCAGTTAAGACAACATTATTCAAGTTAATAATTCAGATCAAAGTAGTTCTCCTATGCAGGTCTTAGTTATAATGGACTAAATATGCATATTCGCGATAGTTGATTTGATATACATTTTATGTCTATATTCTGCTTTCTTCAAATGCTAGGAAAGCAGCAGGCAGGATGGAAGCCTGCTGCTTTAATACTGCAATCCATTGAAGATCAGGCTGTGAAGATAAATAGATAGATAAAGGAAGGGAAGAGGTTAGCTCTGGAATGCTTTCTGCGTGCTCAGCTAGTCTCTTAACTTTTACAAGATGCTGTTGAAAGTTCTTAGTACTAGCCTCTAATATGAGTCAATATGGAATAAAAAAAAACCAGTGATCTTTTTGTTAGGCTCTTTTGTAATGATGAAGCCTTTGGAAGCCCAACCAATCCAGAGTATAGTAATCTTCCTGCATCTAGTGCTAGACTCAAAAAAATTATATCGAAAAGATAGAATTTGACAACATAGAAATGACTGGGAAATGAGCAGGTTAGTTACAACACTGTGAAACTCTAATTCAATTTAAACTTATTGCTTGGTTAAAAAAAAAAAAAGGTAAGAGATTTTTTGAAGGACTTACTGTAACTGTTTTTTTTCACGTGGCTTCTGTACTATAGAACGTTGTCAAAGCTTTGTAGTTGTAAACTAAATTACAATTAGTTGTAAAACTAATACGAATGAAAAAGCAGGTCTGGAGTTCTGGTGGACCAGACCGACAGCCAGTTTCATTGCTTTTCTCTGTCTTGAGTTGTAGCAACTTCACATTTCATCTTTTCCCCTTCTGTATTTGATCACAGAACATTTCAGGTTGAACATAGTATAACAGACATGACAGATGACAGATATGAGGACACTTGGGCAAGAAGCTTTTCAGTAATCTTACAGTGTTATAATTTTTTGCCAGGGTGTGTTTGGTTCACATGAGTCCTATGTTTATATAGAGGCCTGTTTGTAGTATTCTACAATTTTAAAAAAATTGTTTAGCAAGAATCATGTCTTTTACTCATACTATGCAATTGGGCATCAATCCAGCTAAACCATTTAAGCTTGTGATCACTGCAGCATCAACATGTTTGTTCTTCAGTTGATTATTCTCCTGCTTTATTAAAATTATTATAAGCATTACTTTTTATCTACTGAAAAGACTTGCAAGAATTGCAATTGTTCTTTGCACTCGCAAACCATTGGTGACAAGGTTTAAGAGTGACGAACTCTTAACCTATTATAGCCCCAATTCTTCCTTTAAATTCTTATTCTTGCAATGTGCTAAAATACGATTATAATATACTAAAAATATTTTGATGATCAAATTCTCCATCATAGAGAAAGGATATTTAGATGTGTGCCACTATCACCAGCATTTATTTATTTAGCAGTGTTAATAAACTGCCACATTACTTAACATTCTAGGTAAAGAAAAACAGCAATAATAAATGGCAATAATTCTAATACGAAAAACAGAATATGCAACCAAGATGGAAGCTCACAACCAATTCAGGGCAAGGCATACTGGAATAATATAATTTTTACTATATTTGTAATAAGGTGGAACAAAACATACCTTACAAGAAGTGTGTTTCAAAATGTGCAGGCTCCTACAGAAATTGCCTACGAAGGACTCAAAGTATAAGCCTGCATCAAATGATTCCAAATAGGGCAAAAAGAAAAAGGATTCTGGTGTGACATGAATCTTCATATCCATTGTCCTAATGAGAAAATTACTTGTATAAAATATCTAGTTTCATTGATTTCTTTTCCTTCTAGGCTTCGAGCTCTATCAAGTGGTGGGAGTGTGACATCTCCTCCTCTCTCTCCAGCTTTGCCAAAGTATAAATTAGCTGATTATCGTTATGGGAGAGAAGAAATGTTAGCACTTTTTCTGAAAGATAATAAGGTAAGTATGGGGAAAATGGTCATATCTGATTATATTGAAATCTCTGCATAATTATTAGGTTATGTTACTACAATACAAGAGTAAACACCTTAAACTCATATATGCTAAAGATATTTTAAATAATGATTGATTAACTACTGAAAAGGTTAATGTTTCTTTAATCAACAACATTACATTGCTTTTTTTTTAAAGGTAAAGATTGTGTAGTGCTGTTTTAACTAATGCATATGAAAAGATTAATAAATTAATTGAGTTGTATCAAAATGTCCTTGTTGAATGAAAATATTCTTTAGATTCATCCACTCATATTTTTTTCTTTTATTCCATAAATTATTCATTACATTGATTACTTTAATATGTGGACTATTCCACATAAAGTTATGAATATTTTGTGGGCTGGCTCCACTGCTGCCATCACTAGTTTTTACTAGCATTCCATCTTGTATACTAGGTGATACTGCTCCACTGCCTAGAGAATTCACTAAGAGAACTCAAATAAATTTGTTACTTAGTTGTAACTGCAGCACATAGAATGATTCTCTGGGCATATACAGCCAGTAACAGAAATATTTGTATCAGCAGCACCAATTCTTCCACTATTGATGACAGTTGCAGACCAACTGAACAAAGCTGATGGCCTGGAATACTTGTCTACTGAAATCACAGGTTATTGAAACATAGAATGAAAAGATAGGAAGGACTTGAATATAATTTAGTCCAAGCTTCTGTCCAGTACAGGAATCCTACTACAGCATCTCCAATACATGGCTATCTAAGCTACATCTAAAAAACTACAGAAAAAGACAGTCCACTAACTCTTGAAGAAATCTGTTCTATTGTTGAAGAGCTCTTACTATGTTCAAAATCTACTTCTTCGTAATTTAAACATATTCTTATCCTGTTCATAGAACAGCTGTAAACAATTCTGCTATGCCATCTACATGATACTCTTTTAGATAGTCTTTAGAAAACAGCAATCATACCTCCTTGCAAGTTTCTCTTCTGTAAACATAATCTCTAACCATTCCAGATATGTTTTTTACATGAGTCCCTTATCATCTTGGTTGCTTACCTCTACACATTTTAGTTTGTTGAAGTTCTTTCCAAAATGTGGTGCCAGAACTGGATGCAGTATTCCAGCTATTGCCTAATCAATGCTAAATAGAGAGCAATAATGACTTCCTTTGTTCCAACAGTATATGCAGCCTAACACTTCATTTATATTTTGCAAATGCATCAGAGCTGCCCGAGTTGCTTGATAGTGAAATGGGTGGTACATAAATATAACAATCAGGCAATTGTTGGCTCATGTTCAGTTTGTGATCCACCAAGATAAATAGGTGCTTTTCATGTATTTTGTTTGTTTTGGTACCTTCAAATCAGGTTGATTCCTTGCTACTGCTAGACTAATCCCTACAGTTTTCTTGGAAAGGTTTTTGGAAATGGTTTACTATTGCTTTCCAAGGACAGAGAGAGAGTGACAGATCCAAAGTCACCCAGCAACTTCATGCCTAAAATGGGATTATAACACATGATCTCTTGGTTTCTAGTCTGGTTCCTTAACTATATACCAAATTGGTTTTCTTTTAATGTGTACTGCTGCCCAATACAGGTATTTTCATCCTATATTCATGCCTTTGATTTTTCTTACCTAATATAGATTTTTCCTACCTATCTCTATTTATTCCTGTTGAAATTCATCTTGTTGACTTCTGCCCATTGTTCCTCTTTGTCTACATTCTTTGAATCTTGGCACTGTCTTCCTAATGTTTGTTCCTAATTTTCTATCATGTAAAATTAATAGTCATATTTTCTAACTTCTAGTTTGAGTAATTTATAAATGTATTGAACAGGATAGGCCTAGGCCCTAGAACATAACCTGTGATACACCACTCAATATTTCTTTCAGTTTGACATAATGAATATTCCTTGGGTACAATTGTTCAACTAGCTCTGTCCATCTAATGGTAACATACTCTACCCATATTTTGATATTTTCTCTACTAGTCTCATATAAGATTTTATCAAATACTTTTGCTATAGTCCAGGAGGCATGGTCATGCGATGTTGCACTTTACAATCTCTCTGCTGAGGAACAGAAATTCTGGTCCTAATTACAATAGTTAAAAGGACTATCTACAGTCATGGCCGTAAATGTTGGCACTCCTGAAATTTTTCCAGAAAATGAAGTATTTCTCAAAGAAAAGTATTGCAGTAACATATGTTTTGCTATACACATGTTTATTCCCTTTGTGTGTATTGGAACAAAACCAAAAAAGGGAGGAAAAAAAGCAAATTGGACATAATGTCACACAAAACTCCAAAAATGGGCTGGACAAAATCATTGGCACTGTTTCAAAATTGTGGATAAATAAGATTGTTTCAAGCATGTGATGCTCCTTTAAACTCACCTGGGGCAAGTAACAGGTGTGGGCAATATAAAACTCACACCTGAAAGCAGATAAAAAGGAGAGAAGTTCGTTTAGTCTTTGCATTGTGTGTCTGTGTGTGCCACACTAAGCATGGACAACAGAAAGAGGAGAAGAGAACTGTCTGAGGACCAAAATTGTGGAAAAATATCACCAATCTCAAGGTTACAAGTCCATCTCCAGAGATCTAGATTTGCTTTTGTCCACAGTGCGCAACATTTTCAAGAAGTTTGCAGCCCATGGCACTGTAGCTAATCTCCCTGGGCGTGGACGGAAGAGAAAAATTGATGAAAGGTGCCAACGCAGGATAGTCCGGATGGTGGATAAGCAGCCCCAAACAAGTTCCAAAGCAATTCAAGCTGTCCTGCAGGCTCAGGGAGTATCAGTGTCAGCGCGAACTATCCGTCGACATTTAAATGAAATGAAATGCTATGGCAGGAGACCCAGGAAGACCCCACTGCTGACACAGAGACATAAAAAAGCAAGACTACAGTTTGCCAATATGTACTTGAGTAAGCCAAAATCCTTCTGGGCAAACGTCTTGTGGACAGATGAGACCAAGATAGAGCTTTTTGGTAAAGCACATCATTCTACTGTTTACCGCAAACGGAATGAGGCCTACAAAGAAAAGAACACAGTACCTACAGTGAAATATGGTGGAGGTTCACTGATGTTTTGGGGTTGTTTTGCTGCCTCTGGCACTGGGTGCCTTGAATGTGTGCAAGGCATCATGGAATCTGAGGATTACCAACGGATTTTGGGTCGCACTGTAGAGCCCAGTGTCAGAAAGCTGGGTTTGCGTCAGAGATCTTGGGTCTTCCAGCAGGACAATGACCCCAAACACACGTCAAAAAGCACCCAGAAATGGATGGCAACAAAGCGCTGGAGAGTTCTGAAGTGGCCAGCAATGAGTCCAGATCTCAATCCCATTGAACACCTGTGGAGAGATCTTAAAATTGCTGTTGGGAAGAGGTGCCCTTCCAATAAGAGAGACCTGGAGCAGTTTGCAAAGGAAGAGTGGTCCAAAATTCTGGGTGAGAGGTGTAAGAAGCTTATTGATGGTTATTGGAAGCGACTGATTTCAGTTATTTATTCCAAAGGGTGTGCAACCAAATATTAAGTAAAGGGTGCCAATGATTTTGTCCAGCCCATTTTTGGAGTTTTGTGTGACATTATGTCCAATTTGCTTTTTTTCCTCCCTTTTTTGGTTTTGTTCCAATACACACAAAGGGAATAAACATGTGTATAGCAAAACATGTGTTACTGCAATACTTTTCTGTGAGAAATACTTCATTTTCTGGAAAAATTTCAGGGGTGCCAACATTTACGGCCATGACTGTATAGTTTGAGAGGATTTAGAGTTTCGGGGGTTCTGGAGTGGAATTCTATATTATCAAAATTATCAGTCTTATCACTTGCCATTGTTGCACTACAGTACATCTGTTTATATTGCTGATATGCCACAGCCAATTATTCTTGAGTTCTCAAAAGTATAACTTACTAGGTCATAGAACTTACTATGGTGACATTTACCATATCATTCAACCTAATTGAGGTAATGGTACTTATTGCAGAGAAAATTTTAAATAATATTAGTGTGACTCATTGAAAGTGAATCCTTTTGTGGTTGTCCTGCTGATGATATTGACATTTTCCTTCCATTATTCAGAAATGCTTCAGAATATCACTGCTTCAATACTGCCTGATACAGTCTTAAAGATATTGGTGTTTCCACCAGCTGATCCAACTCTTCAAATCCTAGCAACAGATTGTAGCAGCCATAGTTCACACTGCAGATTACCTATTTGATTGTTGCCCAGGTCTTCCATTATGACAAATAATGTAATTTCTATGACAAATAATATAATTTCCAGGAGTTATAAATCAGGGTACTGATGAGCATTATGTCAGTGGACCTGATTTTGATTGCAAGTTTTGCAGATGTTGATATCTTTTTTTTTTTTACTATTTGCTTCTTCTTGGAGAGAACTGTTTTCATTCAATTTTTATGGCTGCCTCTCTCACTAAGTGACACTTCAGAAATTAAAAAAGTAAATTAAATTTAAAAAATAAAAACAATTACAATAATACAAAAACTAAAATATATGGCAACTGAGAATAAATCACTCATCATAATCCCTAAATTAACCAAAAAACAGGTCCCTGCAAATACTTGGGGCCCCAGACCTGGGCACAGCTCTTTTAAGAGTTTATGAAAAACTACGAGAGTTGGGATCATTCTAATTTAAAATACAGGTAATCCTTGACTTGTGACAATTTGTTTAATGACTGTTTGAAGTTATGATGTAACTGGAAAAGTGACTAATGAACAGTCCACACATTTAATACCTGTTGCACTGTCCCTACAGTCACATGATCAAAGTTCGTGCGCTTGGTAATGTATTTATGTAATTGCTCCATCCCAGATCATGTGATTGTCATTTGTAATCACCTCACAGGGCTCCAACAAGCAAAGTCAATGGGGGAAACCAGGTTCACTTGAAAGCCATGTGATTTGCTTAAAGATCAAGGCAGAAAGATTGTAAAATTGGGTGCGACTCATGTAATGACCGCCTCACTTAGCAATAGAAGTCCTATTTCCAATTGTCATATGTAGAAGACTATATATATAAAGTGTGTATACACACGCACACACACACACACACACACACACACACTATGGTATATATACACACACACACTTACAATAATGAACTCAGAACTTCAGGACTCTTAATATATACTTCAATGATCAGCCAATTCACTTGACAATTCACATTCATTGTGCTTTAATTTGCTTTTAATTGATGCTTTTCTTCTGGGAATTAAATTCCCATTCTTTTTTTAAAAAATGCAGGAGCAGAGTATGATCACACTGGGAGTTTTTCCTTATTATCTCCTCTGACTTTTACGTTTGATATTTATAATGTTTGAAGAAACAGAGTTGATTTTTAATATACAAATAGCATTTTTTCATGAAGGTGATAAATGCTCATAAATATATGCAAAGTCTTAGCAGTAAGAAAGATTCTCTATACTTTCTGATTAGTACAATTCTGTTGTAGTGCCCAAGTTGTTCTGTGTAACCTAATTTTGTGAAGGCCTGGTCCTTATGTATTTTAGGATTACAATCTCTGGGATTAGTGCCTTTATCATTAATATCCCAAGTAGTTTCACTAATTATTAAGGGGAATATCAGCATCTTTCTAAGCCAAATAATATCCACCGGTGACAATAAACTTCATAGATAGATGTCTTCATATTTAGAGAAAAATATTAGAGCGTTAAATTCTGTAACCAGAGGAATTGTCTCCTGTATGAATAAGTGCAGAAGGACAATACTGATTTTATTTTGGATTCTGTTGCCAGCAATGGCTTTCTACGGTATTATGAATCAAGACATCTGTATCAGGTTTTCATGTTAGCCAGGCCTATTACAACATTTGGGAAGTTCTAAAGAACCTGTTTTGCTTGGTGTGCAGCAGACAACATTAGTTTCTAGTAAATGAAATGTATTTATTTTGTGGCTTTTGCAGATAAGCACAACATTGGATCAGCTGTTTGCTTGCTGCAAAACATCCTCCAGGTTCTATTCTTCTTGGAAACAGACAGCCTTTCTGTTCCTTTCTTCAGACTTTAAGAGCCATCTTAGATTTCCATTTTGTTGTTGGGGTTTCCATGTTCAGCAAATAGCTTAAATGTTTCTAAAAGGTTTGCTCAAACTATATTTGCTTAGGTAACCAATCCTGGCAATTAAGAGAACCTTTCTTTAGTCCTGAATCTATTTATGTCCAGACTCTTTAACCCTTAACAACATTTAATCTCAGACTGCTGAACTGGCTCACTCGCATTCTTGGTTGCCATTTCTCTGCCAGTATGCTCTGTACTGCGTGCGTGCATTTGCTGTACTTCACCCTAATTGTCCAAGTGATTTTGCTTTTTCAGTTGAATCTGGATATTTCTCTTCCATCCTTTTCAATACTGACTATTCTATTAGAAATTTCTCTTTACTGTCTGAAGATGTATAGGGTTTTCTGTCTAGACTAGATAAGATCTTTCTGTAAGTCATAGATACTAGCTATTGCAGATGTTTATGGGATTTTTGTCATATTTTCTAAATAGTTTGCAAAGTGAGTCCTCTGTGGCAAGTTTTGAGTGTTCCTTATTAGAGTGGAAACACTGAGACAATGGACAGCAATACAGCAATCATGTTCTCCATAGGTTTTCTGCCAGAGAGCTTTTATAATCATTCTGCTTATAAATCTCCCTATTTAAAACTGTTGACTTGGTATACAAATAAAAATAGACATTATCTTTCATGGATTGACCCTGGCCTTATTTCTTTCTTATATATCTGCCTTTTTGCCCAGCAAGTAAGGTTCCTACTCATCCATATTTTGTTAGCAGAGATCACAAAGTAGAAGGATAGGTTGGTTACCTGAAATTATAGCTCTCTGAGTGGTTATCTGTGAAGTTACACAATCTACTTTTTCCCCTAATGCTTATGTTTTCTTCTGTTGGTCATTCTATTCCCTATTTACCTGCTATGGTAGTTGTTAAGAACTCAGGAGAAAATAGGAATTACATTGTTGGGATATGAACACTGGGAGCCAGGGGCATGTTTCCCTCAAACGTTCCATTTGTTCTAAAATAGTGTCAACAAGTTGATGTACAGCATTAAAATCCATATGTATGATGGTGTAGATGACCACTCAAAGATCTATTGTTACAGGTCTGCAACCTCTCCTTTTTTTTTAAATTTCCCCTTTAGATACCCTCAGACCTTCTGGATAAGGAATTTCTACCTATTCTACAAGAGGAGCCCCTACTACCTTTGGCACTAGTACCTTTTACAGAAGAAGAACAGGTTAGTTTTTTAAAAAATGGGTATTTTTATGAGAATTTAATGATAGAAAAGTAGATTATTCATTATAGCACATTTACCATTCAGGTTAATAGAGTCAGTTCAGCTATAAAACATTTCCTTATTGTCATGCATGGCAGTATATACCACATTAATATTTTATAATTTAAACATTAAGTATTCCCATATATTCTAAATACATCTACTTACCAAATTTCATATTGGCCAATATTAAAATTAAAGAATTGTAAATGATATTACAAATATATGCCTTGACCTAAGAAGTATTTAATGCCATTTTCAAATATTCAGAAAATTTCTTGTTTAAACTTATTAATGTATCACAGAGTAAAAAATATATGGTAGTTCTGATTTTACAGTCTCATTCTATTTAGTAAGTCTCATTATGATAAAGTAGAAGGTAAGAATATTACATACACACACACGCACACACATGCACGCACCCACCCACCCCGTGTTCCCCCAAAATAAGACGCAACCGGAAAATAAGCCCTAGCATAATTTTTAAGGATGTTCATAATATAAGCCCTAACCCAAAAATAACCCCATTAGGATCGTCAGTCAGACAGATGCTCTTGGGGCCATATTTTCCTGAAAATAAGACCTAATCAGAAAATAAACTCTAATGTGTCTTTTGGAGCAAAAGTTAATATAAAACCTGGTCTTATTTTCTGGAAAACGTGTGTGTGTGCGTGCGCACACATGCGCAACATATACACACGCACATACAGTATATATTAGACTTACTGTTTATTTAATTTCAATTTTTTTTGCCTTTCTGATTACTAAAATGATTCACATTTAAATTGAAGACATTATATATTTAACAATAATTTTAGTAATTATTTATTATCATTATTATCATTTTTATTCTGACATTACTATTAGTTGAAGCATTTACAGGATAGATGTAGGAGAAGAGCTGGGGGCAGAGGAAAAAGTATTATCCTTTTAGAGTCTTTGCATTGCCACAACAGATCCAAATCCATCCCTTTTTGAATTCTGTTGACCTTTATTAAATGCCAATTTGGTGCTGACCATTAGTTGACCATATTCTTATGTACAGGTTTGAATAAATCTATGCTGCAACTTTGTTTGATATACTTTGCACGAAACAAAAGCACCCAAATCTGTCTAGAGTATGTTTCCAAAGTTGGCAAATCACATCTGAAAAGGTCCCATTTTCATTAATTACTGCATAATGTCTCAAGATAGTACATTCTGCAGGTAGTCCTCAACTTACAACCATAATTGAAACCTGAAATCTGGTCCTAAGGCATTATGGTCTTACGTTGAGGTAACTATGTGACTGGAACTAATTTTCTAGTCTTTTACAATGGTCATTATATGAATGATGCAGTTAATTGAATGCTGTGGTCAATAAATGAATGCTGTGATCATTAAGCAAATGCATTCATTTGAATGGGCATTTTTTTTGCAGGAAACTGGCATAAAGCTTCACGAATCACAGTCACATGATCATGGGGCATAGCATAACCATTTACGATGGATGGGGTTTCATGGTTATTGCCATTTCGAATGGTCCTAAAATGATTAGTTATAAATCAAGAACTACCTATATGAATATCCCAGTGAAAAGGTCAACTCACTGAGGGTAAGAGGACTCCTATATATTCTAGAACAGGGGTGTCAAACTGGATTTGTTTGAGGGCCGGGTCAGCATTGTAGTTCTCCATGGGCCAGCCAGGGGGGGAGAGGGGACAGACGCCTCCTGTAGCACCCTGCTGGCTAAAACGGGGCGTGGAGGGGGTGCACGTGGGCCCTCCGTGCCCCGTTTTGGGTGCCAGAGGCTATTTCCAGGCCAGCCCCATGGGCCAGATTTAAGCACCCAATGGGCCGGATCTGGGCCTTGAGTTTGACATCCCTGTTCTAGAATATTGTTTTCTAACTTCTTATAGATAGGACAATTGGAACTGGGCTGTTAAAAATGCAAAAAACTGATATCATCTGGGACTCTTATTGTCCTAATATGGTAGCCTACTTGAAAGTCAAAATCAATAAGAGCTGATCTCAAAAATATACTTAAAACCTAGATTTTATTTCAGTGCCAGTATTAAAGTATTGCTGGTTTAAATATATTTTAACAATTTATCACAGAATTTTGCACCAGCTGAAGTTTATAGAATGTTTTTAAAGAAAAGTTTAGGTACAGTGTACTAAAATAATTTAATTGGAGATATCAAAAAATATTTATTAACTTAACAATGTTATACCTTCTCAAGGAAATGGCATCAGTACTTTCCAGTTTGCTCAAATGTGTTATTTTCAGATACTGTATAAACATTCAGTCATCTCTTGATTGAAAAGCACTCCTATTATAGCCCTATAAAGCAAAGTCAGCATTTCTAGAATTGATTAACTTTTCTAGGATACATTTCTCTGACCCAATAAATCTTCCCTAACACTACTATACTTTACTCATTAGAGATTCTAAAATGAAGTTTAGTATACCTACTGTTTCATCTGATCTGATTAAAAAATATCAAACTGTTGAGCCAGCATTACAGTTGCCAGCATCATAGTTCAGACATTTATTTGAAACTATGTTCCTGAACTCTGGAAACAAATGCCTTAACTTTTTGTTGAAGAATTTCCAGAGCAGAACCACGAAATGAATAGAAGGAAGGATTGTATTAAATACACACTAGATACACACTAAATTCATGAAAAATTTGGGTGTGGTCATGTAACCTGCTCAACAGCTGCCTTGAGTTACAAATGTAATTCTAGACTTAATTACGGTCATATGCAATAAATTTGATGCCTGTCTAGGAGCTCAAAGAGACCAATTTGGGGGCTTCCCCCTATTTATTCCTAAAACAATTTTGTGAAGCAGGTTGAACTGAAAGATGGCTGTTAACTCAGAATTACTTAATTAGCTCCATGGTTGAATGGAGACTTGAACCTAATTTTCCCTAATTCCAATCCAGTATTTTGAGTATCACATCACACAATCAAGGGAAGCACATTTTATATGATATATGCATTCATATCACCATTTTGGTGCCAAAGAACTTTATGGCCTTTTCCCAAGCAAGCTCTTTAATCCTTGTATTACATTGGCTATAACACTAGCACTGTAGCTGATTTCCTCTATGTCATTCTTTAATAAAAAGATAATAATCATGTAGCTACCCAAATGATGTCTATCAGCAATCTCCAACCTTTCTGGCTTTGCGGAACGGGGGGGTGGGGGGAGAAGGGATGGATGAGTGGTGGGATAGTGTGCGCATATTTCCATTTGCGCAAGCAATGTTCATGTGCACCCACTGCTGACACAAATGGGGTTGCATGCGTGCACATGCTTGCCCGCTGCTATGAACACAAGTGGAGCTGTGCATGCATGCTCTCCCACCACTTCCACAGCCCGTAGTGGGCTGTGGCCTGGGGATTGGGGACCGCTGATGTATATGTAACTGTTTCTAAATAAACTTTCTTTATAATGGGATGGCGGTAATTGAATTTTAAATTCTTTTGTGTGTACTCTACCACTGAATCAAAGATTGTATTTTAGAACTTGTACAAATAGCAGTTTTTATAATCGACAATGGAAGGAAAACAACCAGAAATGTAATCATTTTAATATTGATAAGTAATTTGATATACAGATAATACTCAACCTATGGCCAGAATTGGGATTAGAACTTCATTTGTTAAGTGATATGGTTGTTAAGTGAATCATGCTTGATTTTATGGCTTTATTTGCTTTGGTCATTAATCACCATGGCTGTTAAGCAAATCATGCAGCTTCCCCCATTGACTTTACTTATGAAACGCCCCTTGATCATGTGATCGCCAATGCTGCAATCATTGTGAATACATGCCTAAATTTGATCACGTGGCCAAGGAGATGTTGGAAAGGTTGTAAGTGTAAAGACTGGCCATGGCTCACTTTTTTTAGTGCCATTGCACCTTCAAATGGCTGTTAATTGAATGGTTGTAAATCCACGACTACCTGTGACCACCATTTGGGTACAAATAATCTAGCACTCAATATTGTTTTTACTTTTTACTGTTTTAGTCTGTGGAGATTCTGTGGATTCTCTCAGTTGTCCAGTTGACCTGGTGTTTTTTCAAAAGACAACTGGACTTTCTTTGGGTTTTTTTTTCCTTGAAGACATTTCACTTTTCATCCAAGAAACTCCTTCAGTTCATAGTTATTGTTTTAGTATTTTTTTCTTTCTTTCATTTTTTTAAACTAAGATCATTTGCATTTATTTCAGATAATGATAGTGGTGTTATTAATAAAATTAGCTATATTTCAAGTTTTGTAGTTATTTGCAATTATGAGTTTGTTTTATATGATCAATTATTTAATTATTCAAATAATGAAACAATGTATTTTAAATATAATTATAATTTTTGTTTGCTTTATCTTTGCTTTATTTTCTATACACTGCCTTCTCTAATTTACTTTTTTGTGTGCAATAATTTATTTCAGTCTTAAATGCTTTAAAATATTTTTTAATAAAAAAGTTTAATAGTTATCAGTCATTATTCATCTGCTTTGTCATTACTTCTCTAATACTGATTTGGTGCTTCACTGTGCTTTCAGTTGCACAATAATATTGGAGTTGAGTATGAAATACGTTTTCATTTCTATGATATCTTCAGAAATGTTTTTGTTACTTATTTCTTACTTTTGGCAGAGAAATTTTTCAGTATCTGTAAATAGTGCTGCTGTCCTACGATTGATGGGACGAGGAGGAGGAGGAGGAACAGTGGTAGGGGCTCCTCGCGGTCGAAGTTCCTCTAGAGGTCGAGGTGAGATTTTTGAATAAACAAAATGTTATGGGTTTTTTAAAGAATTAAACAAGATATTTTTGCTATAAATATACCATAGATTTTTTTCCCTGTTTTGAATGAAAGAAAAACGAAAAGTTAAAAATAATAAATATAAGCCAACACAGAGAATGTACCCCAAACATTTGTAATGGAAAGTTAAAAATTTATAATATGAGAAAAAATGAGTGCTATAGTTCTATCTGATCTATCTAGAAATGAAGATAAAATGAAATGGCTTTATATGTGGAATGTCATAAACATATTCCTAAGTGCTCTAGTTGTAATATGGAAATAAACAATTTCTGCTCTCATTGGATAGCATAGTCATCTAAAACCTGCCAAATGTGGATCTGGTATTCCTGTTGGAGCAATGCTTATGAGATCTGAAATTGGGAGAGGTTTTGATCTTCCCCTTGTCATGGTCAGATCCCACCCTGATTACCATGGGATTCTCTGGCACCACCATCCACTACAGAAAGGCCAGACCATTATATTAGTCTGCCCCTAGTAACTGATGAACCCTGATGGATTTCAGAAGGAGATGGGGTTTGTTCCCACTGGTCTGTTGCATGATTAATCTGAAGTGTTGGTCACCGCTTCAGAATAAGATGATGGCTAAGGCCTTGGATCAGATTGTACCTATGCAACCTATCCCCTCTTTTGGATCATCCCTGTGGTTTATGGAAGAGTTAAGGCAGTTGAAGTGAGAGAAATGTAGAATGTTGCTGGCATTCTACAGGGGATGAACCTGACCAGATAAGGGTTAAAGTCTTACAAGGCATACTACAAGGTCTACCTTTTGATGGTAAGCATCAGTATTTTCCCATATTTATTTTGTCTGTGGATAGCCATCTTGCAGCCTGTTTCATGTGATCCTACCCTCATGGGTAGAGGGGGCTCAGGGAACCCCTTGCAGGGGTGTGCAGAAGAATTTATTCAGCATCTGCCAAAGTTATTGATATTCTCTCACAGTTGGATGCTGGCCTTGTTGCCGGTCTAGGGGAGATGCCTGGTCTGTCTGGAATCAGTTTGAACATATTGGGCCTGCCAAAGTGTATAGGTTCCTTAAGACAGTGAGTTCAGCCACCTGCTATTTTAACTCATAACATTTTGTTTTTTATATACTGTTCTATCTGTTGCTATTTTGTTATACGTTGCCCAAAGTCCTCCTTTGAGAGAGATGAGCAGTTCAGAAATGTGAAAACATGCAAATGTTATGCTGTATGAAGCCGCACTCCTTTTTTGCAGCTTTTAGTGCCCAGCCTAAGTATTTATTTGCTGACATTTGGCCGCAGACTGCCTAATAATAGGAGGACAGCTTCTCTCTAATTTCCAGCAGAAAATAAAATGTTTGCTAAACCATCTAACAAGTCTAAAATGGAAAAGAAATATAGCTTAAAATCCAAGTTTCAATTCCTGTGAAGTTGCAGCGCCACCACCTTGCTCACTTCGGTTCATAATTGAATCTGCCTAGTTCTACATTAATGAGTGTTTCTATGATTGATCAGCAACCATCCTCACCCATGCTTATTTTCTTGCCTCTTTCTCTAAATCTATTCATATTGTGCTCAGAACCACAAATATAACCAAGATGCTTTATCATTCTTTAAAGATAAATAATAAATGTTACTACAAGTCAGGCAGAAGAAAGTTGATTTCAAAGTTTTCTTTATATGCTGGCATGTTGATGTTGCAGGACTTGGCGTTACTTGCTTGTTTCATCAGAGATAGAAGAATGAGATGGGATGTTTGGTTTGAGAAATGGAAGAGTAATATATTGAAAATGTTTATAAAAATAAAATGGATAGTCATGGTGGGAGAAGTGCTGAGATCTCAGCACTGTCACATTGCCAACAAATACTTTTCTTTGATAAATTGTCAGTCATGGCCCAGTGGTTGACTGTCTCTCGTGTAGGTTAGCTGGGTAATATTGAATTCAGCAAATGACTAGATTGATAGAAAAGGAGTTGAGAGTTCTGTATCTATATGAAGAATATCTACAAAGAAATCAATAGACTGTGTGTAGATTAGCTAGGGAATCTATGCCACGCTTTCCAAATTTGAGTGCCTTTTGAATAAATGGACACTACTAAGAGCTAAGCCCCAATATCTAGAGAGTACCAAATTAAGGAAGACTTGTGTAGAAAAATGTAATGGATGATGGAAATGAACTATATTTTCACACCCTTCCTCCGCTAAATTTGGTAGGGAGATATAACTTTTGTACCTTTTAATATGTCTCATCTGTATATCTGCCAAAAGAATATTTGAATTCAGTTTTGAAAATTGTGAAAGGTAATGAAACAGTTCTGTTTTATCTTTTAGGCAGAGGTCGAGGAGAAAGTGCTTTCTACCAAAGAAGTTTTGACGATGTGGAAGGTGGATTTGGAAGAGGAGGGGGCAGAGAAATGCATAGGTCACAGAGTTGGGAGGAAAGGTACTTCTAAAATCATATACAGTATAATGAAATTGTTTGCTTTTTTAATGGAGCAGTCCTGGTTGTGCTTTGATGTTTATGCCTCGATCGGATCTATTTCTAAGAATATATTTATTAAAATATTAAATCAGAATTGACCAGTGTTTGTATCTATTTGTGTATATAAAAATATGCTTTATTTTATTACAACTTTTGTACTTTTAATGTATATTATACTGAGTAATTATCCTACAGTTCCAATTACAAGTGAAGAAATGAATGAATTTTAGATTTAGCACTGGTAGCAGATGCTATCACAGAGTATATTCATAATAAAATTGTTTTGCTTAGTTAATATTAGAAATAGCCCTAAGATTCTTATTATTCTCGAGAAGTATGGAATCATGGAGATCCAGATTATTTTGTAAAATATATTGTTTTAACAAGATACAAAATATTACTTACTTAAATAACTATATTAAAATGGAAGGTATTATGTAGCATTGGTGATTTATAAAATTACATTAAAATGTTATTCCTTAGAAATTATATTATTGATGGTTTTCTGAGGAACATAGATTAGTACTTATTTTCATGTTTATCCAAGAGCATGAACAAGAATTGAACTTGCTAATAGTGTTGGTTCTGTGTAGCCTGGAAATCTACTGTATGTTGGTATTCAACAAATAGAACAGCATGTGAACTCAAAAGGGCTTTAGATTTGTTTCAATAGTAGATATATCTATGGCATTGGAAAATTGTTATGTAAATTTAGGAACAAACAATTATATTATGAGAGAACAACAACATTATGGGAGAAAATAATTGAATCATATATAATTTAAATAGAAGGAGAAAAGGGTAATTGGTAGAGAGTTCTGTTCACATTGGTTACATTTGATCTTATAAAAGCATGCAGAAAACACGAGCATGTTATGCATTAATGTGCAGTAAAATAGGATAAATGTATTGATAATATGAATTAATTATAAGAACCTGTTTAATATAACTAAATATTGAACAAATTGATATAATGCAAGTGTTTTAATAAGTATATCTCCAGAATGGTTTTCATTATTCTGTCTCCATAGATTCATGAATTTCTAGTTTGAATTTTCTTTTAAATTGTGAAAATGAAGCATTTCTCCTAAAAAAGCATTCTTGTATATTTGTGTTTCTATTTTTTTTAGAGGAGACAGAAGGTTTGAAAAAACAGGCAGAAAAGAACCAGGTATGTAGGATCTTTTCTCTGAAAACTTTAGAGGTATAACAGTCAATATTCTCTGTTGTTATTTAAATTCATATATTTGAATATGAAATTATCCAACCCAGGAATAGTTTCCTTGCGCAAACAACCTTCCCATCTGGGCACTTCATGTATTTGGAGCCTGCCCAGATTAGGGTATGTTAAGTTTCAGAGCATTTAAATAAATTGTATCTTGTCATTTGAAAAAAAAAAAATGAGAAGAGTCTGTTTGGGGGACACAGTTGCACTGATTCTTATTACTGGGGTGCCTTACATTCTAGTCAACTCTAAGCCATGAAAGTCACTGGATGTCTGTGAGCAAGTCATTCTCTCTCAGCTTGATCTATCTCACAGAAGTAATAGCTATACTAAAAAAAAAAAAAGAGAGAGAGAGAGAGAGGAAAGGCAAGGGGAGAATGCCCTTGAAGGACAACAGGAAGTTCCATTACTAAGATAATGCTCAGACAAACACAGATTGAACCCATTCCAAGAAACAAATTTAAGAAAATATCTCAGACAGCCCCTCCCTAATTTACATGAGAATAACGCGAGGGAGGAGAAAAGCACATTCATACTTTTAAGATTCTGTTACTATAGTTGTTCTAATAAAAGTTTTCAACTCATATGGCATTTGTTTGTTAATCAAATATAGAGCTGACAAATATTATGTATGTTAATTTGAGAAACTGAACAAAGGAAATATTCAGTTCAAACGTCTGATTTTTTTTTTTTTTTAAAAAATCACTCCTACAGTTTCTAGAATAAATACTGGACTAAGAACCACATTACCTAAAAGATACATGAGGATTTTTCCATTATACATGAATGAAAGTCAGTCCTGGGAGGTCCAAGAATACTTTAAAATCTAATGAATTATAAGAAGAAACCAATGAAAACAAGGGGCTGAAATGGAGACGGGATTGAAGGAGAAATTACTGATTTCCTCTTAGGGAGAATGAAAATTAGTTCACCCAATTCTATTTTGAAGTATAGGATAAGTGCTGATTCTCTTGGCAAGTGAAGACTGTCAAATCAGAAATATTACAATATTAGAAATCAGAAATATTAGAAATATTAATATTAATATTACAATATTAGAAATCAGAAATTCTTACAATAGTCAGAAGAAAATCTTGATGGCAAGGTAGAATGTTGATTATAGGCACAGAGAGGTGATAAATGAAGAGAAACAAACTAGCATGCCAAGTCTTACACATTCTTATTAGAGAGTAAAAGTTAGAGTTCATTGAGACTTATAAATAAGTATGCGTGTTTCTTTGTGCTTGCATCCTATTAATCTGTTTCTTTTTTGTGAGAGGAAAAATATTTTCCCCATTGTCAATAGAATAAAATGAATTAAACAGATTTATCCCCATTATAGCAATGTTCTCTGTATACTTATGTGGGAGTAAAACCACTAATCTTAGTGGAATTTATTATAGAGTAGGCACACATAGTTTTATCTTTACTGAGCCAGATTTCCAGAAACAGTTCCTTTTTTTCTGTTTAAGTATATATATTTTACTTAATTTTAAGTTTAAAATGAATCTTAAATAATTACTATTAAAATTGTTTGGCTATAAAATAAGATATTCAATTTGAAAAATTAATTGATTTTCTTTTTGCTTATATGTATGTATGTTTGTTTGTGTAGCTGTATGTGCACATGTGTGTGTGTGTGTGTGTGTGTGTGTGTGTGTATTACAAATTGAAAATTTTATTTTGCAGCCAAATAATTTTAATCAGTTATTATTTAAGATTTTTTTTATCTTGGAACTGCCCTTTATTAGTTCTTGTTTTTATCATGTACATATAGACACCCATAAGAATTATTGCATGTGTAAATTTTTAGGAAAATAAATCTCTTATGTGGGTTTCAGTAGCAATTGGCTATCCTATTTGACAAGATGAGAAAGTTGGGCAATATGAAGTATTTTTGTATGTAATATTTCTTTTGTGGGAAGGATTGTCTTAAGATCATCTTAATTTCAAATTATTGTAATTATTTAAGATGTAATCCTGAATTCTTTTGCAGTTTAAAAATTAGCTCTTTTAATTATTTAGTGGGCTAGTTTTTTTTAGAATTCACATTCCTATTTTTTCCCTACACTAGTCCTATACAGTAGGATAATTTGGAAAATTATAAGGCACAAAGTCAAAACTTCAAGCTTGAGTTAGGATTTTAACTAGTTTCAGTAACAGAGTTAAATTATATAAATACCTGTGGCTATTTGCACTAATCTTCAAATAATGCATTCAAGGTAAAGTATAACTGGGATTAGTAAACCTGATGTTAGAATTAAAATTATCACTTTATGTTTGAAATCTGAATGCCATTTGTACTTGTTAATGCTGAAATTGTCCAACCAAATGTGTATTTTGCTTTCAGCATAAGCACTTTTCTACAAAACCTTTTAAACAGTATCTCAAATTGCTAATGTTGCATTACAAGAGCAAGTTGCTTTTGTTAACTACATTTAAATTGTAAAAGACTTTGGGGGCAAATAAAATTAATGCTTCTACTTGAATTTGGAAGCATATGACATTTTATCTCGACTGTTTACTTGTAGATTGAAAGTTTGCATTTGTTTTATTGTACATATCTATATATTAGAACTGTAAAATTTAAATATTATAAAATTAGTATAGTTAAGATGGAATTTGATATAAATTGGGCATATAGATCAAAAGGAGAAGCTTTTATAATCACTATGTTGTAGAAGGGGACAGTTGTTTAAAGTGATGGATAAAAAGGTAAAGTACAAATGCAATTTAATGAATTTTCAAAGTGATAATTACTATTGCTGTTTGGTTTCTGCATTGAGCTAAGCCATAATCACAGTACTCAGTAAATGAAAAGATTAAAATCTCAGCACAGATAAAGGCAAAATTACTTTTAAAACATTGTAAGAGAACATGAGTTTAGTGGTATATTGTGATGATATTCCAGATTATTTTTTTTCTAAAGCATAATTTGTCATGACTCTCACATCTCTTTTCTTCAATTGTAAAACACTTTTTTTCCATCCTGAGAATATGGTATGATGACGCTTAAGATTACATACATGAATATCATTAATAACCTTAATAAAATATTGGATCTCATATTCTTTAAAAACTTAGCAGCTTTGAATTGGCAGCTAACATCATTGTGAAATTACCGGTAATTAATTGTCCAGAGCCCTACCATGTTCCCAGTTGATCATAGCTTCCATAATTGTCAGGTATAACCCATTCCTTAGATTTGGGGGAATAAGAATAAGCTTCATAAAAAGTACTTTATAATTGGTAACAAATCTCAACAGTAAAACAAATCTCAACAGCAACACCAGTATATACATATAAATACATTTATCCAAGTTCAAGAACAAAAAAGCTAAATTCTTCATAACCGTAAATTAGAAATGAAGCCATTTGAAAGTAAAACTATTAAAACCTATACCATGTTCTTCTGAGAAGAATCTTTTAATCATCCTTTACATAAAAGCACTTGGAAGTTCTGATGATGCTTTGTAGTCTTTCTTATGCATGTATACATAGGAGTTATTGACTTCTCCAGCTGAAAAAAGGTTGAAAATTCACAAAATGGTTCTTTTAAACTTAGAAACAGCAACAGTATTATTTTTGATAAACTGTTCTGGTAATAATCATGAATCAGTTGGCACAAAGTCTAATGCTCAAAGTCTGGTAATTAGATTTCATGTTTGCACAATTATTTTGTCAGGTCTAATGTTTATCTGCACTTAATGAACATAGTATGAAAAGATAAATAATTGTGGGAAATAGCGAACCTTTCTGATGATAGAATTATCTTGCAAGACAGAAAAAGAAGAATTATTCTTGACAGAAGAATTATGAATATAGATTGATGTTTCCTGATGTCTGCTAATGTCCCAATGCAGAGTATTAGAGTCCAATGTGTCTTAAAATTCTTATCGTTCATTTTCATCACAAAACTGCCTCGGGATGTTGAACTTGTTCTTAGCTGCTGGAACAAAGAGATTTGGCAAATGCTTGCGATTTTCCTTAATAAACAAGCACAGCAGGATTGCAATTTCAGTGCCACAGAAAATACTAGCAACATTCTTCATAGCATGTTTAGGCATCAGCATATTCTGTTGTAACTGTATAGCAAGGAAAGGTTAATTTGAGGTCCAATGGGACCTTGAGAATTTCAGGTGACCATTCTTTTTAGAGGAGATATCTTTAATAAAGTTGTATCCATTTTTCCATAGTATTTACCCTCATGTCATTTAATTAAATTCCTTGAACAACTCTCTGAATTTAACAGTCTTCTATTTTAGGTCAGTGCAGTTTTAATCATAGTCCATTGAATTTGGCAGGAAGTGTTTTTGTTTTTGTTGTTGTTGTTTTCTAAGGATTTGTGCAATGGTTCTTGTCCCTGACTTTTTTGTGCAGTTCTTAGTGGCTCATCCAGTACAATGGATAATATGCTCTTTGTTCTGCACATTGTTCTGAAGTCGAAGGTACTCCTAGAATAAAACAAACATGAGAAACTAGAGAGGATAAAGACAGCATTGATGTGATAGTGGCATTTCGTTGTGTTTAAAAAGTGGCACACATTCAGAGTTCATTCTGTCATCTGTGTCTCACAGATTTGGAAACTGTCAATGTGCTGTCCATTGATGCGAATCTCCATTTCAGTCCTTTTTGAACTTTTAGTGTCTGTTGCTGGAAGTTCTGGGATTGTTTTATCAAAATTTTCCATTTTGATTTGATACTCCCCTTTGGCACCACGAGCGAGCATGGAGGCAAAGTGGTGATGTAATACAATCTCTGATGGGAGATAGGATGTCCTCCTTTGACATGTTTCCCCTGTGCCCTCTTGGGTGGCTGAAAGGAAGACTACTAGCTCAAAGTGATGGTGAGCCTCCCTTTGTAGAAGAATGGCTAGAGGACTTGATGGTGTTATAGAATGGTAATATGTCAAGGGAAAAATAAAAAATGGGCACTCTTCAGAAGTTATGCTATCCAAATGAAAATCCACAGTAGTTTGATGCAGTTGACCAGTTTCACGTTCTTCATAAAGAACTGCAGAGATCCGAACACTGGTGAGTGGACTTGGGCGAGTATTAGCCACTTGGAACATTAAGTATGGCTTTCCTTCTTTGTGTGTCACCACTGCAAGATAAGTGAACCGGATGGATAGAGCTCGGTTCTTTGGTCGGGCAATTTTTGCTACAAATGCACCTAGATAAAAAGAGAATTTAAATATAGATCATGCATGTAGATGTAATTTTTTTGTGCCAGTTGATAGAAATGAAGCACAAATAAGTATATCACATTATTTGAAGCAGAATAATATAAATGAATGTCAATTTTAAACATTGATTAAAATATAAGTTAATATTTATTTTTAGGACAAGAGCTATTATTTCCTATGATGTAATATTTCAAGCTAATGTTTGTATCATCTCTCAATAGATTTGTGTTGCAATAAATTTTATTATGGTAAACCATTTTTTAGTTATTGGTAATATGAAAATTTTATTTTTCTATTGTTTCATTTTACATTAGTATAAATACATTTGTGTATTTACAATGAATATATGTATAATAGAAAATTATAGATACTGACCAAAATATATATAGCTATGCAATAGAATTTATAGAAGGATGCTTACCTATATTGTAATGCATAGTGGGTTCAAACCCCTCAAATAACCATCTTTTTAGATTTTAAAAAAAGATGTACTAAGCATATTTACAGATAAATGTCTTATTGAACTAAGTAGGATTTACTTTGTTTGTACAGCTGCTTTGCATCTTGTTAGTTTAAAACCATTTAATTCTGTGGGGGCGGACCCCATCTGTACAATAGATAACACTGCTAATTTAAAATCCTTTGTACTATTATTTTACTAACATAAAATGGAAATATAACTTGTCAAGCTGTTCTGAAAATAATTTTTTAATAGTCAGCAGCACAGCCTTTTCCTTCTTCCTCTTTACTAATTTCACAACAGAATTTTCATATGAACCACACCGTTGAAACACTTAGTTATGAAGTAACATCTATTTACCTGTGATAAAAGCTTCCAGCATTAGACCCAGTAACATTTGTATAGCAAGTAGAGCAATTGCACTTGGACAGTCTCCACTTGGGAACATTGTGCCATAACCGATTGTGAGCTGTGTCTCCAGTGAAAAGGAAAAAGCAGCTGTAAAGCTAGTGATGTACTTTACACAAATAGTATGGTTTTCAGGTGGGGCATCATGATCAATATCCAGATCCCCATTCATTTCAGCTAAGAAGTACCAGAGAATTGCAAAAACAAGCCAATGAAGGACAAAAGAAGCCGAAAATACCAACATCATCCATCTCCAGCGCATATCCATTAATATTCCCCAAGCGTCTTTTAAGTATGCAATTCCTTTTCCTTGGGCACCATCCATCTGGAGTGTGCTATGCCCATCTTTAGTGACCATCCTTGGGTACCGTTGAGTCAGCAGAGGAGCACTAGGTTTGGTGTTGTTGCCTTCTATCGCTTCTGTCCTCATCTTCTGAAAATGAAAAGTAAAAAACTATGGGACACTTGTTTATCTATTCGCATGACGATCAGAGATTCTGACATATTGGCAGTGGACTAGATGCCACATGCAGCTAGCCAAGGAAGTTTTAAAACATGCACTTCAGAGAAAATTAATTTTGGAGAGCCAGGTTAGTCACGATGGAATAATTGTTACCTTAAAAAAACAAAACAAAACCCTAAATGTCAGATGGCTTTTTCAGACTTCAATTTAGAAATGTTAGCCAATTTAGATTTACTTGTGTGTCTAAAAGTTTAGTTCTAAAGTAGAAAAGGAGTATTGCAAGTGTTCATCATCTGAATTAAATAATGTGTTTATGAAACAAAGTATTCTATAATAGCTATTTGTAATATTATAAATTCCGTTCTTTTGGTGGCAATCTTAAGGCTGTCATATCACACCTGTTGCATAAAATTTCCCTCACAAAGCTCTGTGAGTTTCTATCTACATTTTCACTGCTTCCAACCATGGTAATTCTTATTGTCTAGAATTGTGGTACCTGGGATGTAGCCTCTTCTGCTGAACATACTCAGGCCACTGCTGATGTAAAGCTGTATTAAAAAGGGGACAGAGAATAATACGGAAAATATTATGCAATTATATAAACTATTAAGAAGTCCTGAGGAAAAAAATGCCAATGCTAAATTCCAAATTTGTCAAAGAGAAACAGAAATGAGGCTTCTCTTATATTTTATATATATGTATTTAATGTTTAGTCTGGTTTTCAAAGCAAATTCATTCATATGGGACCTATAGATGTTAAAGGTAATTTTCTATGGCATAAGCTCATTCATATTTTTAAAAGGAGCTCATATAATTTCAGAAATATAAGAAATATCTGGTCATGGTTTCTTGTTGTTAGAGACTTGGAATAAACATTGCTTCCATGTTGTCATCAGTTGTTTTTTACATGAATGACACATAAGCATGAGAAGGCCATGTAAATAAATAGTGTGTGGTAGTTAGACACAGTGTGCTTGTGCTCCAGGTGTCTTAACTCAAAAATAGAGGTTTTGGTGAGGCTAAACTAAATATTTTTAGAAATACTTAGTACCCTGTAAATCACATTGTTTTGCTTCACATGATTACTTCTTTTGAAATATAATTATGTTTAATATTTTGTTCTTTATTTCCCTCTAATCTAGAAGCACCCATCAGTTGTCCTTTCCTTTTATTTTTTAATTTAAAGGACGAAATAGCTTGTTATTAACATAAGATGAACATAGTTCATCTAACATGTTCATATTTTAAAACTGCTTTAAACACGAAATATTTTATGTTCAGTAGATCTAAATTATATTTTAATTTTATATAGAGGCATAATGTGATCACTAATAGATTTAAACATATCAATCTTATGAGGAAATCTATGAAAACTAATTCCACTATATACAAACACATTCTTTAAAATAGGGAATAAAGTCCAGTAACTATGCAAAATATAAGCAGTTGCTTAGATGCCATTAATGCCTCATATTGTCATACAGTGCTTTTGAAGTCTGATCTGCTAAAATCACAAAAAAAGTTTGTCTTACATGAGTGGCAAAGAAGATTAAAAATTCTGGAATATGTATTAAAAAAAACTGGAATATGTATCCATAAAAGTCAATGGTTTGTAGCTGGGAATATTGAAGGCAAAACCATGGTTTACTGATAATCTGATGGGACAATGAAAATAATAGCAGCAATATTTACTTGTTTGCATATTAATACAGTACTTCAGAGACTTTTTCTTTGCAACAACTATATAAAATAAGTCAGTATTATTACTGCTATATTACAGATAAGGGCTCTGTGTTTGTAACAAAAGCAAGATTAACAATTTATACAATTCACAGCATAGTACCTTTATATATTATGCTATAGTAGCAGTGCAGAAAAACTGACTTTAGAATTGTGCCTCAATTTTATCTGAGGATATGTCCCTTGATTTAAAAAGTCTTTTTCTATTCAGAAATGGTATGAATTTCAAAATGTTTTAAAATTTTAAAATGTTAATCCTAATTTAACTTTAATGTTAATTTTTATATGTTGCTTTAATTATCAGTTATATTGTACACTGTGCAGAGCCCTTCTGTGAGAGAGGTTGGTTTAGAAATATGAAATATAAACAAACAAATAGCTTAATTATATGAAATATGAGTTTATATAGTTTTAAAATTGTAATATGGAATATGGAAAACTTCAGTAAACTAAATAAGCCACCTCCATTAAGTTCTTATCAGAAATAAAGAACGATCTCTACAGAAAGTGTATTGTGTTACAATAGATGGATTTAGCTAAGGCCACTAGGCCTCTTGTGCTTTTTGTTATTTTTCATGTGTTATAGCTAGCTAGGACACTCGATAAAAGAGTTTTTGGAACTGCTACTTTGTGACAAGTGTTTGTAATTTTATATCTGAAATTCATCAATTATATTTTAAATTACACCTCTGAATATCACTTTATTAAAATTTGGATCCTTCCTTAGTAAATGCATGTTCTGCTTTTTTTAGTAGCTAAAGATGGAGAGAAAAGGAAACTAGTAAAAACCCATTTTGAAACTAAGGCAAGACATTAAATTATTAAAATGTGCAGTTTTGTTACTAAATTCATATTGAGTTCAGTCTAGCTATCATAAATGTAGATAAATTAATATATGACATAATGAAATTTTCAAGATTTTGGTTTCTTTATCTAGCAGACGTGGTAGGCCAAACATGGATAAGGCAGATTCGCACACTGTGTATTTCCAGCACACCAGTAAACAGCTTCTATACAAGTCATTTTGTAGGATCTGGAAGTTCACAACAGGGTCCCTACTAAAATAAATGTTAGTATAATAACATTTTTTCATTAACTCCTAGGAACAGTTAAGTGAATTGTGATATTTTAGTGGTCATGTGCTCAGAAGTGAACAAGGAGTTCTAACATTCACTTGTGTCTCTTTATTTTTGATATGTTCTAGCTAGCTAGCTATCGGTTTGTATTGATATGAACTGGATAAAGGAGAGGGGCTGGACAGAGATAAGCGCTAGGAATTTTCTTTGGGAGGTAAGAGTGTGTGCATATAAACATACTGTTGCTACAACTTTGCCAGCATTGGCAAGATAAATGAGTAATACCTTCCACAAAATGTCCACCCTTTTAAGCAACTTCAGACATGCAGAATTTATCCAAAATTTTAGTAGAATTCTGATATTCACCAATACGAGTCAGAAACAAATAAATAGCTGAAGATTACTTTAAATAGTACAAGAGAAACAAGAGCATCTGAATAAATGAGCATTTTCTCTTTCACTACTGGATTTTACTCAAAGCTTTCAATCATTTCAGTAGTTTAATTTAAGGGGATAATTTTAACTGCATTTTTACACTTTTGATTTGAGAAGTTCTCAAAATTCTATATAATCTTTCACTTTCATCTGTTATACAGATTTACAAAACTGCTATTTTTATCCCTGTCCTAAAAATCCTTAACAATTTTTTTTCATCATTTTCACTTGCCAGACAGTTGATACTTTCTTTGAAATATCCATAATCTTACATTCTTAGTTGTGGAGTAGATATGTAACTGGGTTTTTTTGTCTTTGTTTTGTTATATACATATTGACTTTAAATGACACTGCCAGTTTTTAAATTTTGTATTCAGTTTGGACATTCCTCACAATATTATTCACAATTTTTATATCATTATGTATAATTGAGCAGTGTCCACACACACTACCTTTTTGACACATTTGGAATTTTGAGAATTGACCATAAACACTTGTACAAATGGCTATATTTTCCTTTTACAAAATGGCTGACATGGTAGCCATTCAATTCATGTATTATAATAGTGGAGGTTGTTTTTGTTTTGCAGTCTACCAGTTTTGAATTTAATGTTTTCAAGGAAAAAACCTAGGACCCTAATCCTAAAGACATTGAGCATTTATTGTGTACTGGTTCCAAATTGCCTCTTTAAATTAATTATTCCCAATACAGATTCTTAGGAACCACCTGAGTATTTCCTTCACTGTTTAATGTGTTTAAACTACACATTCATCCTTTATTTTTTGATATTGAGTAATCGTCTCCCATTGTATCCTGTACAATAAGTGCCATTCAGCAGGATCATCCAAAACTAGAAAACTAGGTTTTCCATAGGTAAGGAGGCTGTAGGTAGAGTTCTAAGCAAAGAAGGCAGTTTCCAGTAGTCCCATTATGCATAGTTATCTGAATTCAAGCTATGATCTGCTGCAAGCAAATGTTACACTTCTGTCTTTTTTTGAGTTAAAAGCTCAACATTCAGAACATTTTCACATATAACCAAATGCTAAACATTTATGGTTCTATAAATAGAACAAAAAAGAATTTCAAAAAAGAATAATTGAATGCCATCTCTTGTCATTAACTGTTTTCTATTCTCTGTCTTCTACTTTAATTGGGAAAAAGCAATTTTGAATTTTGCATAAATACACAAAAACTGGATATGTCAACAAATTATATAATATATAGTAGTTAAAATGGAGTCCAGAAAACTGAAGCAAAAATAATGGATCATATTTTACTGATGCAGCTAAATAAGCTTAGATAATTCAGAATCAGAGCACAGTATTTTAAGAGAAATAATACAGCTATTTGTAATGGTTTGAAGCATTTTGTATTCAAAGTGTTTGCATCATTTAATTATTAACAAAATGTGATTTTAAAAATACATTTAAACTGTCACTATGAAAAGAAAATTATTTAGATGCTACACTGTTTTGTGAAGCAAATATTTTTCATAGCATGTGAAATTACATTTTCCTTAGCATGTAACAGTCCATTTTATCCCTCAAAATGTTAGTTGCTTTAATAATGATATTTTCAGTATTTATAGTAGTTCCATCTTAACTGTCATATTCAGGTGCTTGCCAAAATATTATATCGTACCTTAAGTAATGAATTTATTATTTATCAAAAATACTGTTGGCTGATCTGAAGAAAGTGATATTTTGATCTGTTACTGGAAGAATATTACACTGTATTCTTAATTCATCATTTTTAACAAAGAATAATGAGAAATCCTTAGTGCAAACTTTGAATATCTTTTAACCAAGTTTTTGGGCAGCCTGGATCAGGTACTTGATGAAATTGACAGAACATGTCCTTATGAAGTTATAAAACAAGAACAAGCTGCAACGGATGTTTATGAAACTAATTTAAAGAGATATAACTGGTTCTGATGGATGACTTATTCCCTAAAGGAGATGAAAATATACTACATCAGAAAATTGATTTGGATATTTTTTTTCTCCTCTGGCTAAGATTCTGCTAAGACTGGGAAGGACTTTTTTTAGAAATCACAAAAGGATAAATTCTACTTATGGATCAGGAGAAATCTGTTAAAGTTTTAAAGCCTTGAAATACAAATAAGCAACAAACTATTTTCAAAAATGCCCATTATTTGAAGAGGTCAAAGAATTTTTTAAAAATTTAAATTTAAAAACCTTTAAAAATAGGAAGATTTATAAGGTGGGCTTTGGGTTTGTTTGACCAGGGTTAAAAGAAGAAAAAGGTTATATCTGGTGGCCCTTATTGGACTTTTGCTGATAAAATTTGATTTATGTAGCATTTTGATTTTGTTTTCCTTACTTAAGATATGAACTATGGGCAAAGAAGAGTAATTTTTTTCTTTTTTTCCTTTTTTCCCCTTTTTTAATCCCCACTTCCATTTTTGTATTTTTTGTTTGTTTGTAATTTTTGTACTTCGTATTGACTTTTGTTTGTTACATGTATAATTCTTAATAAAAATGGTTTGAAAAAATATATTTAAGGAAAGTAGTTAAAATTATAGCTTTGGATTGGAGTTTTACTACAAAGTTCTAAGGACATAGTATTATAGAAATACTATTTATTAATGGCCTGTCATCTTATTCTGAATATAAGTTGCATTACTATTATGTAAATTGTACATAATACATAATACTGTACATTTTCACTTAAAATCAAATTTGCTCAGTGATATATGACACTGTTATTTCCCCCACCCTCCATTACCCATTCCATAATAAAACTTACTGATATTATACATGGCTCACAAGGGAATAAGCAAGGGTTCTGTCCCCACCCATTGTCACCCCCTTTACCATTCCTGATGTTGCTCAGCCGTTAATAAATATTGCATGTGTTAAATAATCTTGCTTAATAAAACCAGAAATTAGCATGTATGCACAAATTCTTAGAGAACTTCATAGAATTACATATTGCATTTTGAATTATTTTCTATAATATCTATATCTATCTATATCTATCTAATATTCTATATATATTCTATATATATGTGGGGTGGTAATTTATAAAGTACACGAGCCATGGCAGGTAAAGTAGATGTAGGCATAAGTTCGTCTTGAAGTTGAATCTTCAAATCTATGCTGCTGTTGTTTTTTACCAATGGTATTGGCCTGTGCTTTATTCCTCAAAAGTTTTTTCAATATTTCAATTCATTGTGGTTTCCTAACCAAATAATAACTAGGACCAATGTCACTAAGCTTCAGAGCACAGACATGTTCAGCTAGATCCTTCTCCTACTGAGATGGAATTAATCTAATTTGGTGCAAATCAACACCAAGCGAATCTATTAGTGTATAGATTTAAAAGGTAAACAAGATACATTCAGATGTCATTAGTCTTACATGGTATATTTCTCATTAACTTTATATTTTTAATTATTTGTTGTGTTGAATAAACTCTTGAGAATAGTAAAGCAGAAAATAAGACCCTTGCATATATTTAGAAAATAAATAGCTTCTAAATAGCCTAGAAAATGTAATAAACACAAATCTAAAATTCTAGATTAATCCTTTTTATATAAAAAGGTAAGCAAATTTACAAATTCAATAGTATAACCAGTATTATATCAATCTTTTACCATCAGATTTAAAACAACTACATACAACTTCATCCAATTTTTAAACTTTGTTTACTCCAAAGGCTGTAATTTCCCCCCAGAAAATGTTGCTATGCAGAATTAAAATTTGTGCAATGTTAATTTTTCTTGTTTTGACTATGTATCTTCTAGAAACTGATTGTTTTGTGTGAGCAAGGAAGTTTAATATATATTCAGTGTTCCTTAAACATCAGTATGGTTTAAAATGTACAGATGATCTATATAGATGATCTGTGAACTGAATGATAAAATTCTGAAGATTTATTTTTAAAGTTTTCTATCAGCAGATTGGCATGAGATATTTCAAGTCAATAATATGAAGTCATTCGAATAGCCAAAGAAAAATGAATTTAAATCTGCATCACATCTTCCATCTTTCTGCATTCAGTGGAGTAAAGAACAATGTGATTAAAAAAAAAACACCTTCCAAAGTCACTTAAATTATTATTGACCATTGAAAATAAAAGAAATAGCAAAGATTTAGGGAAAAATTCTTGTGCTAAGTTAATTTCTTTAAGACATGTTGAAATTCAAATAAAAATGTAAAGATTCCCAATCCTTTGGAGATAAAGTTCACTGGGTAAAGCTTGAAATTTAATTATTAAGTACTATTATATTATATAAAATTCTAGCTTTTCTGAAAATAATCACATTTCCAATATTCAGTCACATAATTGTTAAATGTGTTTATATGTGTTTATATTTCTTATTTAAGAACTATACACTTTACATCTTACCATAAAAGAATGCTCACATGGCTACAGATTTCACTGGCAATTTTATCATCATAATGTCAATTTAATTCAGGCAATCAATTTTGGTAACTGCCCAGCTTTATACTTTGGTAGAACTAGAAAGCTATATTTTATCCTAATATTTCTATCAATAGTCATGACTTGCAGGAAAAAATTCTTTATAGGTTTGATTCAGGAAATTATTAAATACTGTAAGTTTTCCTTTAGCAAATTAAAACACAGAACTGGAAAACTTAATATGCTGTGTTAGCATTCTGTACTTACCCGTGTCTTTGTAGCTTTTATCTGTGTGGCAGGGAAAGGGAGAAAGGTGGGTATCTTGAATATGGAATATGCACCAAGATCTTGTATCTGTCTGTATACAGTGGTCCAAAAGGAAGGAAGAAAAAAAAAACCAGTTTTTCTAGTTTGGAAAGATATTTGTTCAGAATGGGTTTACAGATCTCATTCCACAGTATATAATGTGGGGGGTTGGTTTTCATATGAAGCTGATTTGATTGGTCATTTCATCTGCAGGGGTGCCAGTTAGCTGTGGTCATGTGAAAAAGAATGCTGATTTGTTAGAACTTTCTTTACTCAACAATAGCCTAGCTGCTATGGAGAAATGCACAAGACCTTACTTGGAGAAAGGGGTGCATTTTTTTCTCTTAATCAGGATGGGGCTTTTAGGTTTGCATAATCTTACTTAAAGCTTTACTTGCTGGTTCAAAGGAATGACATTCCTCAGAATTGTTTTCCATTCATTTTCTTGAGGTGCTGTTCATAAAGTTCACGCTACTAAAAATATTTTCTTCCAAACAAAGGCAGGCAGGTGAAGATGTACTTTCCGTTTCACTTTCTTCCTTTTAATTTTTTTTTAATCTTAGAGCTGGAAATGTCCTTTATCTTAGACATGGAAAATAATATCATTTGTAGATTGATACAGATTTATTACTTTTAAATAGTTTGTAACCAAAGATTCAAGATTTAGTATCTTATTATTCTATATTTTGCTCCTTAAGTCAACTTTGCTCATAAGATTGTCTTTACTGGATATAATAGAAAAATATTATGATGGAACATAATTGCTATAATCAAAATGAAGCACAATTTTACAGTGAATAAATCTATGGCATTCAGACTTTATACTGTGGAATTAGTGTGGAGTAATCTGATTAGTAAAAAAAATAGCTCAGATGAGGCCCACAATGGCCACTTTCTAGAAACATTTACAAGATTTGTTGAGATATTTTTATGTAGTATTTAAAATTTGTGATATCTGGAATTAGTTAAGTCTAATTAATTAGTGACTAGTAAAGAAATAGCTACAATGAGGTTCCTATCAATCTAGAACTACTTGTATGATCTGTCAGTAGTTTTATAATGCATTTCACATTTTTCTTTAGTTAGTTGCTGATGTAGGGACTTTGATCGGACGTCAGACCTAAGAGGATCTGAGAAACAAAGACTGTGATTGTTTTCAGTAAAACTACGGAAGACCCGCTGTGAAAATTATTAATGTAGACCAATATAATGCTACTTAGAAACCGAAAATCTCTCTCATGTATTTCCTTTAAAAATCCACAAAATATAAATCATTAATTCTTTATTTCATTAATAGAAAATGTGTTAATACATGTTGAGGCATAGCATTATAAAACTGAGGCAGGCACAATAACTTTTGTATCTACAAGGACCAGGAGATAGTTTTCATTTAAGCATATGGAACTACAACAGATTTACTTCCCTAACTTTTCAATATAATATGTTTTTTCCTTACATATGTCCTTAACAATTAATTTCATACAGTTATATTTTTAATCCAGTTTGAGAGATACCGTGAAATCTGTATATGTGGTAGGGCTTGGCTACTGTGCAAGGTATGAAAGTTGTGTAGAATTAGATTATACTACGGAAAACCCCCCACTCTCCATAATTCTATGGAAAGGCATATATAGTTCAAAAGTTGTGATTATCTTTTCAGGAACAGAAATGAACATTCATGCTATATATGTTAAAATGTGGTTGAATGCACTTCAGAAATTATAGTTACAGTAATCATAGTTGTATGCATGGATTCATAGATACACAGTATAATTTTCCCATTAAAAAAACCTACAGCTTTACAGCTTTTTGTTATTTGTATATTTCCTTGGATTAATGCTATTTATTATCTTAAATTAAGAAAATTCTCAGGAAACCCATCCTCCTCATTACTATAGTGGAAAACAGTATGGGTGTTTATATATCTTATAGAAAGATTGTTGACACTGTTATTTGCTATCCTAGTTTTTTTTTAACCTTCAATAAACAAGTTCTCAAAGGTTTGTATTCCAAAATACAACACTTTGAAGTTGGTCCTTTTAAAACTTCAAATTACATAGCTGTAGACTTTGTTGGCTGGATGTCTTTGTTGTATCTGAACTTTTCCATAAACACCATCACAGGCTTTGGGTCAGACATGGAATGCAGGTGCCCTTTAACTGCTCCTTCTCCTCAGGAAGTCTAGTCAATTAGTTTGAGGCAAAGTCACAGATCTTTTTCTCTTTTCTTTTCATCCTGGGAAATCATGGCGAAACACCAACCACGTGCCAAGGAATCTAAGCCCAATAAAATGAACATACTAGCAATATAAAATTCATGGATGTTTACAGAAATTTAAGTACATATATTTAAAGTTAACTAGTGACTGAGATATTGTTGGCCTCCTACTTTTTAAAAACTTCACAGCATAATACATCTGAATCTTACTAGATTTTGAAAAATTATGTCATCCATACCAATTTGTTGATGGACAAATTTGTATTGCTATACAATTAAGAGTCATATATTCCAGCCATATCCATTTTTATTCAGAAGAAAATTAATGTAAATTTAATGTGACTTACTGTTTAGTGCTTTAGTTATAAATATAGGTATGCTAAACCCACCCCAAATTTCTTTTTAATTTTAATGAAATGTGATTAACTGAATAAGATGGCACTGAAGCTTTCCCTAAAACAGCATTATAATCTGCTGAATTTGGACAGAAGTAAAATAACAGAATTTATACAAATGAGCACAAATATCCATATTTTTATAGGATAAGCAATATTATGCAAAGTATAGAAAGAAAACTCAGAAATTAAAGCCTTGAAATAAGTAAAAGAAATATATAAATAACTGAAAGTAGTTAATATAAACACCATTTATTTTATCCTTCTGTACCTTTCTGTTTTTGAAAACTAGCCTTGTTTCCCACATACCCCAAAATTGCTTCATTTATTGCTTTTGTTCTTCAAAGTCATCACTGGTTTGTTTTTTTAAAAGATGTCATTGGCTCCATCCAACCAATACAGCTTCATTTCATTATCTATTCAATCTAATCATTCTTCCTTTGTATATTTGTTTTGCAGCTGCTTTTATTCATTTCTCTCTGTATCAACCCACCTTGATGTATTGTTTATTAGATAAACAATCTAAATGAATATTAGATATTCATTTTTATTCACTACACATTCATTCAGCACTTGTTAATCCTGTTTCCTTTTATTTTATCACTCATAGTTCCCAAGTACCCTGTTTTCATTTTTTTTATCTCTTCTGAGCGGTTTTCAGTTCTTTTACACAATAATTTTTATTTTTATATTAATTTCTTGCAACAATCTATTCTGTTAGCATTTGTACATATCAAAATTTCTCCAGCCTTTTCCCCATCTTTAGCAAATTCTACCAAGGCAGGAAGTATTTATCCATCTATTCCTTCATTGCAATATTTTTATCTCCTGCAATATAGAGGAAAGAAAAATACTAATCACAGAGCCATGCCATCACACATATCTTCACATTCTCAAACAATGTATTTCTAACATTTTCACAAATGTTTCTTGTATGTATATCCATAAGTACATTACTCCTTAGTCAATATTCAACTATTTGCTAACTATTCCATTCTCACAAAAGTTTTAGTTCAATTATAAACTGATCCTACCATATTTATCAACCAATGTGCAAAATTTTATGTAATTCAAGCTTATTTACTTTTTCATATGCTTTCTCTAAATCAAAAAAATTCATGCATTCATTTTTCAGTGACCTGCTGTGGAGGAGAAAAAAGTTCTGTGTACCAGCTGCTTAGCATAAAATTGCATTGCGCTTCTCAGATTTTGCTCATTATCATATTTTATATCCCTTTAATCAGAATTCTGCCAATGCCGTTTCTTATGCTCCTATTCTACTCAGAGAATAATATTCTTCCAGTCATGAGGTGGAGCTGCAGCCTTCAGAGATATGTTAAATGAATCACATAACTAATTCTCCAGCAAACCACATCCATATTTTAACATGTCTTTCTAGTAATGCCATTTGCAAATGTAGCTTTACTATTTTTCAACATGCTCACAACATTTAAGGCTTTTTGTTCATCCATTTTTTTAACATTAACTTTTCTAGTGTTCATTTCAATTCAACTCAACTCTTCAAGATACCTCTGATACAAATTTCTAAAATGTTTATTCCAACATTCCCTCTCTTTGGCTTCAATCCAAATCATTTCATCACTTTTATTTTTAATTCCATTCACTCCAGGCTTCTCCTTGTTTAGTCCTTTTCACCTATTTTCAAACCAATTTTATTTCTATCAAAATCCCTCTGCATTTTCTTCACTCCTCTTAACCATCTCATGTCCTTCTTGTTTGCAACTATCTTGCATTGCACTTGTCTGTTTCATTATTATTTGCAGCAATCATTCTCTCATACACATTTTTCTCATCCACGGTCTCTTTTGTTTCCTCATTTTATCAAGTATCCTTTTTCATATTTTCCAGTAGTATACATCTGTGGTATTCTTTATGTTATTTAGACATTATACTCTTCATATATTGCAAGTGCATGTACAATATGCCATAAGATGGATGGATGGATGGATGGATGGATGATAATGTGGCACTCTATTGCATTTATTTGTACCTGTCATCATCATCATCATCATCATCATCATTAATTACTGAAGGTGGTGAACCTATCCAACACACGTTCCTCCTCCTATTTTCCTCACAACAATTCTGTGAGGTGGGTTGTTTTCACTTTGCTCCAAGCAGCTTCCACGTTCACATTTTGTACATCTGCTTTCCATTTATTCTCTTGGGCGATTGATTAATCAGCATTGTAATACTTTTTCAAATAGGCCCCATGTTGTCGCTTTCTGCAGTCATGGTATTTTCACAGTCACTTATTTCCATTTCTTTCATGTCTATTTTTCTGCATGATCTCTGCTACCAAAAGATATTCAAAATGTCATGACTCTTGTATCTTTCACTAATTATTAATTATAAATGATTAAACATGGTTTAAGATTTATATTTTTGACATGTATTTCCATAAAGAGACATATTTAAATCCTATATTAGAAACTGATCTTTTTCTAAGCAGATATTACCCAAACAATTACTTCCATTCATTCTTCTGGATCTGGATCTGGTTCTGGATCTCTGAGTAACTCCTTTTTTGTACTCTTTTCTTTTGTTCCAAGTGCCCTTATGTTACTTAGTCAAATCATTATTTTCTTTGTGAACCACATTTTTAGAAGGTTATACAGTACATTTCTCACAAACTCGTTTCTATTCCATCCATTAGCATTCACTGGAGCATAATATGCAACTCTCTCCAATGGATTCCTACTTTGATGCAAACAAGTCTCCATCGTGACTATTTCAACCCCCTACAAAGCTATCTATAAATAAATTATACCCAAACCATATAAAATACCCTCTTTATTCTTAAGCTACTACTATATTATTTAAAATGCAGCATTTTGTATACAATGATAAAAGATATACAGTAATTCTTGTAGCTGCCTCCGATGCACATTTTTACAAATGCTGTTTCTAGATTTGACTTAGTATAGGCAAGTAGACTGTGCTGAATAACATTATATAGGTATTTTAAACAGAAACTAGATGCAGCTCTTAAAAACACCTCCTATACGAAAAACAACAGAATCTTTGTGCCATTGTAAACTTCAGTGTGACCAGGAATAGTATCTTGATACTTCTCAACTATGATAAAGCAATCTCAGTGAACATCAGGTGGCATTTGTTTATGGAAACAAACCTTGCAGATGCTCCTCGATGGACTTGTTGCAGTGAACATTTGACACTCTTAAGGGGTTGCAGCTGTGTGGTAACGGCTTTATGAAATCTTTTTGAAAACACAGCTTATCCGCCCCCCCCCCCCATGAAAAATGAGAATTGCCTTAACATAAAGTAGTTGAATTTTAAAACAAACACGAGGAAACATGCATTTGATCTTTTATTCTTTTAGCTAAAGGTTGTGATAATTGTACACTTCTGGTTTATATGCCAAAGTTCTTTTATGTTATACATACTTATTACAAAATAGGTTTTTTTGTTTGTTTGTTTGTTTGTTTGTTTGTGTTTAGTGAGACCAAATTTTGAAGAAGCTGGAACTGCAACAGCAGGAAGAAAACATGAATTTATACGCTCTGAAAGTGAAAATTGGCGCATATTCAGAGAAGAACAAAATGGTGAAGATGATGATGGAGGTTGGCGACTTGCTGGTTCGCGAAGGGACGGTGAGAGGTGGCGACCTCATAGTCCAGGTGAGGCAATTCAGGCTAATAAGTCAGTACACAATTTAGAAATGAACTAAGAAAAAAAGAGAATTAAAAAAATATGACTGCTGATAGTCTAGTGGAGGATTAAATCATATTTTGCAAATAACACAAATAACTAGGCGATGACAGCTTTCTTAGCTTTAAAATTCACTTTCTTCCAGGTGTTCTCAATTTCATTTATTTTACCAAGCTGGCTCAGGAATTCTGGGAGTTGAAGTCCATAGTTGTAAAAGAGCCACATTTGCCCACCCCTGCCCTTAGATCATGAGATAGAAGTATTTTCAGTTAGCTTTTGGATTAGTGTGGAAAGAAATACTTGTGATAAGAGAAATCATTGTGTTCTTCCTGACATCAACTATGAACAGTAAATATACAATAAAGCATCAGTCTTCCTTAGCTTAAATAGAATTTTAAAGAGTGAATCAGTACCTCATGATGATCAGATGTGAAGGTTTTGCTTAGGATTTGAGTTTAGCATCATCTTGTTTAACATAAAGACAAACAATGAATCTCATTTATTAAGAAGTAAAACCTAAATATCAAAGATACATCCCGAGGTTAAAAAAATTGGGGGGGGGGGATAGGAAACTCTGCTAGTTGAAAAGAAGCAGATACATGTTTGTCATAAAAAATACTCCATTATAGAGAATATGAAAGACATTTTTCAATTTTTCTTTCAGGTATAAAACATTTTAGCATACTTTGCGGATATATTTCCTTATGAACTATTAATGTTGTTATTTATTAGTCATATTTATATCTGCCTATTGATGTGACACAAGGTGGTGTACAATAAAGCTTAAAAACTTAATATTAAAAACTTTAAAAATAAAAAGTGCAAAATTAAACAGAATAAAAGAGATTGGCAGGTATTAATTAAATGGGATCTCAATATTTTACCAGTCCCTGGGTCTCCAGGCCTGCTGACAGAACCAGGTTTTGAAGGACCTCCAGAAATTTAAAATAGATTGAAATGAAATTCCCTAACCGATGGGACCCATAGCATACATTCTCTGCTGGACCTGGTAGGACAGATAAATGTAATCAGGGAGAGGTGAATTCTCAAATAACCTTGTCCCATGCCATGTAGGGCTTTAAAGGACAAAATCAATACCTTGAATTGGACCCAGAAATAGACCGATAACCAACGCAGCTTGCAATGCAGAGGAGTAATGTGTGTTGTTATAGAAGCACACTTAATTACCCATGCTGCTGCACTCTGCACCAGCTGAAGCTTCCACATACTTGTTTTTGGTGTTTGTTTTTGGTGTTTTGTTTTGTTGGATTTTTATTTTTAAATTCACATCAACAGTGAACAGTGTTCATGTTGAATACTGAGCATACATCACAGTGAACAGACATGAACAGTGTGGCCTCTGGGTATAATTCATTTTGATACGAGTAGTAGTAATAGTAGTAGTAGTAGTAGTTTCATTAATCAAATTTATATAATCCTAGTATTGATATACATGTTTGTTTTAGAGTAGTTATTCAATATTTCAATGTTCCATTTTAATGCCAATGATATTATTGAGCGTACATAGTAATATCTTTCAACCTCTAATCTTGACATCTAATTATTACTTATATTCTATTATATAAAAATTATATCTACTAATATTCCCCCTATTTCTTATTTCTACCTCTATTCTAGCTTCTAATCAGGCTACAATTACTAATCCTAGTGTTAATACACGTTTATATTAAGACATAATGCTTAATTATTTGGTTGTTCAAAGTCACAATATGCCATCCAAGTACCAATAATCCTATTATTTAAACATGCCTAATTCCATGTTTTTCCAAAAAAAAGGCCGAGTCTTATTTTCTTTCGACCCGAGTCTTATTTTCTTTCGACAGCTAGGCCTTCTTTTTGGAAGGTTCTAATTATTGACTCACCTCCCGGCATGGCACCAACAGCCCCGCCTAGCAGGAGCCTGCTGCTGGCCCACTTCTTCTGTGGCTGCTTGTCGCCACTCGCACGCATTGCCCCGGCCTCCATTTTGGCTTCAGATGCCTGCCAGAAGGCATCTGCAGCCGATAACAGAGCTCCAGATCGATCCAGAGCTCTGTTACCAGCTGCAGATGCCTTCTGGCAGGCATCTGAGGATGAAACAGACGCCGGGGCAATGCGTGTAAGTGGTGGCAAGCAGCCACAGAAGAAGCAGCCGTAGAAGAAGGCGAGGCAGGTGTTGGGGTATGCAAAGCCTGGTAAGTAGGGCAGCTCCACCCCCCCATCCCCACCCTAGCTTATTTTTTACCTGTGTGCCTCATCCCATCCCCTGCACACCGGGGCAGGCAGGGTCTTAATTAGGGCTAATTTTGTGGGTGGGGCTTATTTTGATCGCATGCGTTCAAAAATGTGATAGGGCTCCTTTTCAAGGTAGGTTGTCTTTTTGGAGAAACACTGTAATACCATCTTTCAACCTCCAATCTTTCCATCTAACTATTGCTTTATATAAAGGTGTGTATTCTTATTTCTACCTCTATTCTAGTTTTTAATCAGGCCATCATTATATTAGAAAAAAGAGAGAAAAACAATAATAATTCCTTTCTATCCAACATCTCTTGCCCGCTTTAATTCCTTAATTCTTATTCGTTTTTTAGTTTGCATCCCATACTTTTCTCTTGGGTCTTTGTCTCTATCAGCATCTGTATCTTCACCATTCAGTCTGAATATTTCTCCCATCTCTATCCTCCTAAGATGCCAGATCTCCAGGGTGTCCATCCAAACCCCTATATTTCTTTCATAAGTACCATATTTTTCGGACTATAAACATATTTTTTCCTGACTTTCCCCCCCAAAAAAGTAGGTGGAAATGTCTGTGCGTGTTATAGACCGAATACAGGCCTGTTTTGGGCCTCCCGAACCCTCTACGCACTCCGTTTTTGCCCTCTCCGGCCCCCAGAAGTACTTTGCAGGCAAAAAATGAGCCTGTTTTTGGCAAAAAAAAAAAAAGGCCCGTTTTTTGGCAAAAACTGGATGCGTGGAGGGTTCGGAAGGCCAAAAACAGGCCAGTTCAAAGTGCTTTGAATATTTTCTATTTTCCCATTTATGACTTGCAATAGGTTCTTTATCTCTCTGATTCTTTGTCATAACCCTAATTCTTTGACACATCAACACCATTTCTTTTAAAATCTCACTCATTTCCCCCTGATGGAGCATCTTGTCTTATTTTAGTATCCCGCTCTTACTCAATATCAATAGTACAAATATATATATATATTCAAGTTCAATGTTGCTCCTCAGAAAGTTAAATAATCATAGTTCTTTACATCTCAGGATTATTAATCAGTTCCATTTAAGTAGTCCAGGCAGCTTCCACAAATCAAAAGTCACTTTACTTAAGAGTCTTCCTTATTCTCACAACAGAGTCTCCAGTAATCATAAAGTAGCTAGTAATAGAACAGTAAGTATCACAACAGTCGTCCAGATGAATGTTGTTTATTTCTCTTATCATGAATTTTCCCAGGCTTGTAGGTGTATGGTATATTTTCCATTCACCAGTAGATTGTGCCCTCAGCTTAGGTTTCAGTGTTGTTTCAAGTCTGATAAATTGATTAATCCAATTTTAGTTCAATTTATGGAAGCAAAGTCGGCTATTCAAGTAGATAGTTCCAGCATTTTATAATGCCTGTCCAAAACAACGTCTACCCAGTTTAAAAATCCAATTTTCTATGTTTTAAAAGGTCTTTAACTTTTCTCCCCTTAGTTCCTTTCTTTCGGGTCTAGGATTTTTCTCTCTATGGTTGTTTGCTGCTTTAAGAAATAGTTCTAAGAGTCTCTTTTCCTTGATTTTCTTCTCTTTTTTCCTTTTAAAATTAGGGTCTAAATAAAAAAGAATCTTCTCACCCAGCTCCAATCACTGTTCATCTACACCGCTTCTGCACATTTCTTTGTTTCCTCTGATGTCCCAGCTTCATGGCAGTCATGATGGCTGCCTCGTCTCCTTGTCGAGGATGAGAGGGAAGAAACCCTGGGTCAAGCAGGAGAGTTGCTGCTCTCCGCGACCTGCAGGGCGCGTCACTTTTCTTTACCATCCCTACAGGGTGGCTTTAGCTCCTGTTGGAGCCCTCCAATGGGGAGAACTTGGTGTGGGAGCATAGAAACCCGCTCCACATGTCCGATCTCGTCATGGTATCAGCCAGAAGTCCCCTCTTCCAGATATTCTTCAAGAACAGCCTCATGTAAAGCATATTAACTAGTCCCACTAGGAAGTAACTAGATCAAGGGTAACTGTGAACAGAACCTCCAGATCCTGGAATGGGTGCTAACCACGACTGCCACTTGCTCCTTCAAGCAGAAGTCATGAATACTAGATTGCACAGGTCAGGTAGTGCAACCCTACCCTATCCAACACCAATACTGTATATCTAGAATTGGCAGGCTCCAAAACTTTCCCAGTCTTGCCAAATTTAAACTGAAGCCTTTGTTCCCCATTCAGACTCTTACAGCTTCCAACTATCAGAATAAGGTGTTCCTGGCAATCACTTCAGGGGCAGAGATGTAAATTTTGGTATCGTCAGCGTACTGATGGTATTTCACACTGTGATGACAGATGAGCTCACCCAGCAGCCTCATGTAGAAATTAAATAGGAAAGGAGAGAGCATCAAACCCTGAGACACCCCACGTAGTAAGGGCAGATGGCAGAATCTCTCTTCGCCAACTTCTCTGAAGCTGTTGTACAATACTATTAGCTCTATTAATAATGTTGTTATTGATTAAATTGGAGATATAGAGCTATTCTGATCTGAAACAGGAAAGGTACTTTAATCTAGCATGGGCACATTGACTGTAAAGATGTTTGAGGAAGACATGCCTTTCTTGGCTTGCAGTTTCATTTTTTCCCAGAAAAATATATATCTGAGGTAAGTAGGCACTGTGGAGGTGACAAAAGCTAATCCACAGATCAGAATAGCTGTGCATCACTAATGTAGAGTCTTGCTCTTTAGTAAGTTCCGTGCCTATGTTCCAGGTTCCAAGCTTATTTTCTGTTATCTTTATGTAATATGTTTGTATTTATTTATATATTTACTGCATAATTTATATTTCTTATTTAACAGGGATTATATAAAGTGGCATATTCAAAGTTGAACTTTCTGTACTCTCAGCTATAAAACTTTTGTTTCTCTTTCTATGCTGTGTGATTGAAAAGTAGTAGTTAAAAGAGGATTTTCATTACATTTTTATTCTCCCAATGGAATGCTAAGACAGTGCACAACATATGAAGAGAGTTAGATTGAAAGAAAGTGATTGGTGCAAAACAGAACCATGATTTGTACTAGTTAATATTCTAAATATTGATTGTTGTATCAGTTTGGCTATCGGATACCTTATATGGTATTGAAATATTTTTTATATGTACAGTGGTACAACACAGAGTTTATTTCAAGCTCCTCTATCTCAAATATTAAAACTCAGACTAAAATAAATTCCAGATGTTCAATCCAGGAAACCTTTGATATGCCTGCTGTAGCTATACCTTTACCTGTATTAATTGTAATTTAATTATTCCAATACAGATTATAAAGATAAATTTTATCTGAATTTAAGTTATATATTCACAGAATTGATTGCCTTAAGCTAATGTTAAAGTATAATATAGCTCCTTGATCCTGAGCTATGCAGCCACTTCATAAAACACAGTAGAAAGGAAACAAATTTTAAGTAATAAAAGAATAAGTTCTTATAAAATGCAGATTGTACTCACTACAAGTAATATAATCATTGATCACTTCAAGCATATGTAATTTAATATACATTCAACTGGGTATTCTTTATAAGTTTATTTAATCATGTCTTGCACTTAGTCAGCAAGAATAAATAATTTTTAACTAAAGTTACTACTACTGCCACTTTTGAGGACCACAAACTGAGTTACCAAAGCTTGTGGCTAATGTTCAGACACATTGAATATTGCTGCATTCAAAACTATAGAATGATTAGAGAAAAGACATTCTCTATACTTATTGATGATTGTTATGGACTTTTTGTATAAAAATGGAAAAAAAAGAATTTTGATTAGACAGGGTACATTATAGAAAGAAGAGCAATATAAGTAATTTTAGACAGACAAAATTAATTTAATTATTTTATTGATTCAATTTCTATAGCCGCCCATCTCAACCAAATGACTTTGGGCAGCTTACATTCTAAAATTATAAAATAATTAAAACAGTTTTTAAAAACATTAAAACAACAGCAGCATCCACAAAATAAGTAGAAACAGCATCTATGGTGATTAATCAACTAATGCCAAGGCCAAATAATGGGACCTTAACACATTCTGAGCCCCAAGCCCGGGTACAGTTGTATTGCTGTGAGGAATGTCAGAAGCTACTCTCATTTTTACTTTTCTTCAACTTTTTTCTTTTCTTGTACGTGTTTCTTCTTTGATTTGTTTCATTTTCTTTTTTCCTCCTATAGTTTCATAGTTTTACCTTGTTTAAAGGTTTTAATAAGAATTATAGTAAATATATATTTAAATTATATTTTAAAAAACTATAGAATCAAAGATGTTGACCTTCCTCAAAATGTTACCTCTTTCCTAGAATATACAATAATATAATCTACAACCATCTGCCTACTCATTTTTACGCAAATTAAGTCTCAGTTACATAGTCATCTTCAAAGCAAAAGTTTGGAATAAATATCAATTATATATATTTTCACAGAATATTATTACTGGCATCTCATCCCAAAGCAAGGAGGGACTTTATAATAGAATCAGAAACCACAGATTACACACCATATTTCAAACTCCAGAAAAAAGAGGAATACTAACTAGTAAAGAAGAGACTGTCTCTTTGGAGTAGAGAGTAGATACAAAAGGAATATCATTTCTCCTTTTGTGGAATGATAGAATGTATGTGTCAGATCTCAAAGGAAAGTATAAATGTTTTCTGATAATCCCACCAAAATGAAAGTTATTAGATTTCATAGTCTAGTGAAATTATCCTATTAGCAGAGGCTAATTATTATGACTGATGAGATAATGAGGTTTAGCAATTCTGTGGACTAAATAAAACTACTGGGACATTAACTGAGTGATGAGTTCATATAATTCTTGTAGACTTATTTGTAGTCCATAAGATGCAGGTAGTCCTTGATTAACAACAATAGTTGGAATTGTAATTGTTGCTAAGTGATGTGGTTGTATAGCGTGATGTCAAGTGATCTCATTATTTAGTAATGGCAATTCCAGCAGTTGCACTTGCTGTCATTAAGCAAGAATTGCACAGGTTGTTAAGCAAGGACCTCCTGTGGCCACCTGCTTCTCCATTGACTTTGTTTATGAGAAGCCAGCAGGGAAGGTTGTAAAACACAATCACATGACTATGGGATGCTGCAATGTTGCAATTGTGAGCTATGCACTGAGCATCTGGATCAGGAAGGCATGATCCAGGGGAATGCTGCAATGGCAAGAACTCTGATGATCTGTCATAACTACAACTCATTCAGTACTGTTGTAAGATTGAATGTTCATTGAACAAATGGTGATCATACAAGGACCACCTGTACTTATATTACTGTGGCTTTAAACAGTAGTATTTTGGGGTAGCATTTTCTGGAATGGTACAGTGATCATTTATAAACTGACTTTGTCAATGTGGACCATAGACTGTAGTGGCGTTCTGAAGTTCTGTCACTTTGTCCTCTCTTTTCCCTGTCCTCTTTTCCTCTATCCCTTTCTCCTTCCAAATAAGTTCTTGCCCTATGGAATTCTTTTGTAAAGTTACTTTCCCGCCCCCCTTAGACGGCCCTCGTTCTGCAGGCTGGAGAGAGCACATGGAACGACGGCGAAGATTTGAATTTGATTTTCGAGACCGAGATGATGAAAGGGGTTACCGAAGAGTACGATGTGGCAGTGGCAGTATGGAGGATGATAGGGATAACCTTCCTGAATGGTGCTTAGAAGATGCTGAGGAAGAAATGGGGACTTTTGACTCATCTGGGGCATTCCTGTCCTTAAAGGTAAGGAACTTTCTATTGATTTGATATGTGACATGAATTATGTGTAGCTGGTAGAATAAATTTTGATGTATATATCATCCTTAGAAAGTGCAAAAGGAACCAATTCCTGAGGAACAGGAAATGGATTTCCATCCTATAGAGGAAAAGGAAGATCAGTCAGATTCAGAAGAAAGTCATAATGAAGAAGCCAAAGAATTAGATAAGACCCTTTTGAGAGAAGGAGTTAAGACAGACCGAATAATAGCAGGTAAGAGGGATTTATCAGATTTATGCTTCATCTGTTGTTTCAAACTGTCAAATTAGTTACATGGGTTTATTCATTCCATTTCAGAAGAAACAGAAGAAACAGGAAAAGAATCTTCACCATCCACCAGGTTAGGTACCTCACCAAAATCACAGTCACAGGAGCCATTACCAATAAGCCTCATTGAAAGGAAGGAAGACTGTATTCCGGTAACCACAGAAAAATCAGAATTTGAAGAAAGCCAAATGGAGAATATTCCACTATCCAAAGTGCCCAATAGAGAAGGTAATCAAAATAAGTATAGAAGATACGAGAAATTTAAATACCATTGAAATTGGAACCATCTGAAAAATGGTTCAGAAAGAATGAAAAGATGGTTTAAGCACTTTTGAGTGACTACCAACAACATTACCTGCTTCATTGTAGCTTCATTGTAACTCTTGGATAGACTTTTGAAAACTTAATGTGATTTTTAGTATATTTCATAGATGACGTGTTGCAAAAAAATTACAAATTTTGAGACGCTGACTATATAAATATTTTTTTAAAAAATAAAAATAGGCTGGTTAATGCATACTTTGTACATGTATTAATACAGTGTATTTGGTGATAGCTTTATGCCTTGAGAAGATTGCCCTGTCCCCCAAAGTCAGCTGTAGAGAGATAGTATTTTTTAAACAAGGACTTAGGTGGATGGTGAGTCTAGGAATAATAATAACAATTAACCCAAATCCTTGGGAAGCACCTGATAGGTGGACAAAAATGCTAAATCCAGTCTCCATATTTGTGTGGCTGTGCAACCAACCATAGTATATTAAATATATATGTCATCCAAATCTCAGTGGTTCTGGACAGATCATAATCAAAGAAATTAAAATCATTAAAAGATAAAAATAAAAAATGGCAAGTGCAGTGAAGCAAGGCGTCTCACTCTCCATCACCAAAGCCTGGGGTTAAGAGCCAAGTTTTCATGGCTTTTCTAAACAAATAGTAATTAGATTTGGCTTGCAGATTGCTTATGGCCTATCAGTAGTATGATATATTTATTTTATAAGTTTTAACTCTGAAATTGGGGTATGAATATGTTATTCATGTCAGTATCATGAAAGCTAGCTAGAACATGTTAAGTGTAGGAAGCTCAAAGGGTATTTTTTTGTTACTTTCTTTAAAAATAAATTGTATTCAGGGGAAGCAGATATAAAGATGATAGAAAAAAGAATGCTATTTCTGATGTATTATGTAATACTACCCAAAATAATTTTGCATCTGTTGTTTTCCTCCTTCTAGACTCTCCTTCTACTGTCCAGTCTTTGCCACAAATTCCTTCAGAGGCAGTTTCCACTATCCCTCCTTCAGATTCTAGTCCAAATTCGGCCTTAAGGTGTGTTCAAGCATCAGTTATGGCTGCTCCTGGTATGGGAAATGCTCTTACTGACCCTGATGATGAAGAGGGCCTCAAACATTTAGAACAGGTAAAAACACCTGTAAATTATTAATTTTAAAGTTAATTTATACTTCCCTTAGATGCATCTATCAAAAAAACCCTAAAACTTTCATGTCTGTTTGTAACATTCAGTTGGGTGAAAATGGACACCCATTCAGTTGGTGTAAGGACAACAATTATTAAACCATAGTAACTCAAATGAGCTAACTTTCAGAATGATCCCATGGCAATGAAATTTGGGGAAGTTGTGGCTGTTTCAGTGCAAATGCACCTTTCACTTACTCTTCCCAGAAACCTGTAGGTGGTGCAACACAAGGGAAAATGGGAAGGCTACAATACTGCCTTGTTTCCCACTTCCCTCTGGCTCCTGTACCCAACTCAGGCCTTCTGATAGAAAAATAATGAAATGCCAGCACTTAGCATATAAAAACAAGTATAGATTTCAAAGAGGCAAAGCAAAAATGAAATATTATACAATGAAATCTTGATATAGAACTAAAATATTCATAGAATAAATAAAGTATTAAACCATTATCCTACTTTCATTAATTTAGGCGATATGAGAAGGTAGCAGAGTTTGAAAAAGGGAAGATTTGCTAATTCAGAAAGTTGGGGAGAATGTTTTTTTTCCCGTATGCTCAATCTGATTTTGATATTTATAACAGTTGTGACTGATGCCCTTTTAATAGAGATACTTTAAAAAGTATCTACGCTTGTGCTACATAAAATGGAGTGATCTCACCACTCAGTCAAAAAGGAAAGGAACTTCAGATCTATAGTGATTCTTCATCTGTATTTTAATTACTTCCTGGAAGTGTCTTGCTTGAGGATAAACAGTTTTCATTTATTGATCTATAATTTGCTAGTTTCATAATCCTATAGTGCTATATTATACCTTTCTCTGTTTTATTAGTAAATGATACCACACAGTAGATTTGCATTTCGCCATTCAGTCTAGCCCCAGAACCTCAGTCTTCCCTTATGCCTCAGATAGATGTGTCATCTCTTTTTTCTTGGAAGTCTTATACAAGAACTTTTTATGTAGCTAAACAGTTTGTTTGGCGATCATATTAAGCATGGTCTCTTCACTATCAGATTTATACACTTCGGTATTCCTCTTACATTTGAACTTTCAAAATGATACCTTTCAGCATTTCTTCATTTTATGCTCCAGTGGATGGTATTCCTTTAAAAAAAAATCTGCAGATGTAGTGAATCATGAGAGACTTGGTCTACATCTACCCAAAAATATATCTTCTAGTCCCTGATTTCTCTAGTTTACCCCACACTGATGTCAAAATAACGGCTATCAATCCTTTCACCTTCTCTCATAGAATTTGCATTTATAGTAGTTGTGAGCCGATCTTTCCTTGATCCAATTTCTGGTATTGGGTGGATGAGGGTTCAATAGGCCTTTCTTCGCTTACCTTAAGTCATATTTGGGACTCATAGAGACCGCCCTGAAGATCACGTTATTTGGTTGTAAATAGAACCTTTGTGTGACCAAATGTGAATTCATGTAACTGACCGTTCCTCTTGATGTTAATGATCTCAAAAGTTCTTTTCACTGATTTGTGATTTACAGTAAACTTAATTTAATAAGTAATTCACATTCAAGTTCTAAAGCACAATTATTATTATTATATATTTTTTTAATTTTTTAATATAATAATTCCATCTTCAATTAAACAGTATGTGTCGTTTTTTTGCTTTTGAACATGTCCACCACATATGATAATATGACCCAGGTATCTGGTGGCACTTCCAGCATTTAACCGACTTATCTTTAAACATCTTTGCCAACCTCGCTGGCGCAAAATGCCATCTATAAAACCTCTTATACAGTTTTTTTTTTTAATTTCATTTATATGGCGCTCTTCTCTGGAGACTCAGGGCGGCTTACAATGCATTAAGCAATAGCCTTCATACTTTTGTATATTTATTCAAAGCTTATTGCCCCCACAAACTGGGTCCTCATTTTACCTACCTTAGAAAGGATGGAAGGCTGAGTCAACCTTGAGCCTGGTTTTCTTTGTATGCAAAGAAAGATTTTCTTTGTATGCAGTTGACATTGTTAATTTATAGTTCCTATCCCACAGATCTGCCATTTGTCTAACTCTATTGTATAACCAAAGTTTTTTGCCCATACTATTATTGTCTCCTTTACTTGTTCTTCTTCCAATTTCATGTCTAATAAGTAGCTGTACATTTTCTTCATCAATTTTCCTTCTGTCCCTGTTAATATTTTGTCTAGTTCTGTTAGTTCATTATAAAAACCATATAGTTTAACATCTTTCTCATATCTAGGATGTATCTGCACTTTTGAGTACCTTGCCATATCAATCTCTTGATTGCTCAATTCTTCTTTAGTTTTGAGTTCCCCCTAAAGCACAAATATTGTTGTCTGCTAAATCAGTTTTGTATTGACTAACAAACAACATTCTTTCAAACTGCCTTTTAATGCAGAAACTTATTTGTTGATTTCATTGATTATGTGACCAATTTTCATTGAGCATCTTAACATATATAATTGTGTGCAATATAAGACCAGTTTTAAAGATTTTAAATAGCTTTTTTCTTTTCTACCTCCAATCATATTAATTACAAAGGTATTTTCACTATATTTCAGTGATTGCTTTTACCAGCTGTTTGCTTTATAGCAATTTCTCTTTAATTATAGCAAGCAGAAAAAATGGTGGCATATTTGCAAGATAGTGCCTTGGATGATGAAAGATTAGCAGCCAAACTTCAAGAGCAGAGAGGAAAGGGTACTTCAATACCACTACACCATGAGTCCATGCAAAAATGGTTCTACAAAGATCCTCAAGGAGAAATTCAGGGTAAGTAGTTTGGTTTGGTTTGGTTTGGGTTTTTTTTTTGTTTGGTTTGGTTAGGGGTTTTTTCATTTTGTTTTGTTAGAAACAAGAGAGAAATCACATACAGGATGGATGGATGGGTAGGTGGGTGGGTGGATGGACGGACAGACAGAATTTTCATTGGGAAGATTATCAGCTATAACTGTTAAACATGTCAGCAAATATGGCATGTCTAGCAATTTCTGAAAGCCAATGTAGTTGTAGTGACTAGAATGTCAGAACAGGTCTGTGGAGAATCTGGTTTAAAACTCCATTCAGTCAATGCTTAGGAGATGACATTGGATTAGTCATTTTGATAATCTGGTTCACAATGTTGTGAACATAAAAATGAGGTATGTATATTACTTAGCTCCTTGAAGAAAAGTCAAGATAAAAATATATACTGTATATAGCTGCCTTAGGCCAAGAATATATATTCAAGCTCTAGAATATATATATATTCTAGAGCTGCCTTAGGCCAGTCATTCTTTCTCGGCTCTAAGAGGAAGGCAATAGCAAACCAATTCTGAAAAAAATCTTGCCAAGAAAACTACAGAGACTACAGGTAGCCCTTGAGTTACAACCATAATGAAGCCTGACCATCACTTCATAATTCGTTATAGTCATAAAGCAGATCACTCACATGACCAATCTAATTTTATGACCTTTTTTGTGGTTAAGAAAATCACTGTAGTTTTTGAGCAAACACTACAGTTATGTGAACTAATAGTTCACTGAGCAGTTTTGCTGAAAACAGGAAGTAAATGCCATTTTTTTTGCAAAACTCATAAAATGTAATTATGTAAATGGCCAAGCATCTGAATGCGGTCACATGACCATGGAATATGTGATCATGAAAACTTTGAATCAAAGTGATAAGTACCCCCCTCCCCAATTCCAGGTAGATATGTCAGGACTTTGAATTGTCATTAAGTAATTATTTGTAAATCAAGGATTACTTGTAGTCCAGAAAGTCATCATGAGTCAAAACTGACCAAGGGCACCCAATAAATAAATAGGTAAAATATTAAAAATGATCCCTAATAAATTTACATGCATCTGTGATTGTTCGAACAACATTGATTGGATGTTTTCTCACTTATTTCTGTGGATTTCAACTTTGTATATATGTTGGTGGGTAATTTTGCAGGTCCATTCAGTAATCAGGAGATGACAGAGTGGTTCCAAGCTGGATATTTCACAATGTCATTATTGGTGAAAAGAGCATGCGATGACAGCTTCCAGCCCCTTGGAGACATCATGAAAATATGGGGCAGGGTCCCTTTCACTCCAGGGCCAGCATCACCTCTGCATATGGTAAATTCATAAACTGAATTAAAACAATTAGACCAGACAAGCCGATTGTAGGAATTTATTTAAATACTTTTGTATTTTGAACTTTAGGGAAACTGCCTCAATTTTCCATGTTTATTTTTAAGAGAGAGGTGCAAAAAGCCTTGTGTGGAACAAGAGAGTTGTATGCATAGGACTTACTATTAAGGCAGAGTCATTTCACTGATTTTTAAAGCTGTTATTCAAAAAGCTTTTACGTAATATTGCTTCAGGTATTACTTTACCTTGGATATCAATGAATGATATGTATCATCCTTATTTGGGCTCTCAAACTAGAATGATCCCTTATAGTATGCCCTCATACTAGAGATTGATTCCACACTGTAGAAGGGAGACTATTTCAGTATATGTTTTTATGGATTTACACATTATCTGAAAAACACGAGTCAACATATGATTTTATCCATATGGGAACTCATGAGATACACACAGTGATTACAGTTGGTATTAGATCTTATGTGATTCAGGTGCCTGTGCTGGAAATTGAACACTTAAGTCATTGAACTTTCTACAGTGTTCTTAGCTTTATGAGCTATGATAGCCCTCGTCAAATCTGCAGGAAGGGGATATATGGATAATTTTGGCAAATGCAGCCTATCTGGGCTCAGATTTACCTGATCATTTCTGGTGACTATGTGACTATATCAGTGTAGTTTTCTTGGCAATACTATGGTATAATTTACATTTTCTTCTTCTTTTCATTAATTTTATATTTATATTCCTATTTTTATAGAAGTATTGCTGAATTGGCTATGGGTTCAAAAAGTATTGCTGAGTAAACTTATACCTGAAACTTTGTTTTTTCACATGCAACAATATTTTTAAAAAGATTGTTTTAATAAAACAATCCCATACATCTCATAATAACATAGAACCAAATTGCTTTAACAATTCATTTGAAAATAAAGTAGATCCATGCTTTTAATAGAAAAGTTCAACAGTTCTGCCACAACAGAAAATATCTTTCTTCTATTCCTACCAGTGTAATCTTACTTTAAATGTTCAAAAAGTCCCTCTGAAGCAGATCTTTTAAAATGAGCAAATATTTGAGAATTGTGGCTTGTGCCCAAAAACAAATTAGCAGCTCTTGATAAGAGAAAGCGTATTTCCAGTAAAGTGTGAATTAGTGAACAACTTGGCTACCAGATTTTAGAGAATGCTGTTCAAGATTTAAGTCCAATTAAAGAGCATTGCATTAATCTAAATCATTAATCTAAATTGCCACTCTGTAAGGAGGCCAAATGGGCTGAGATGGGGAGAGATAAGTGGGGGAAGAGAATTTAAGTGCCTCTGCAGACCAGATGCTGCAAAGGCCATAGTTTTAGGGACCAGTCAAATATACTATCCATTCAGAGTTGTTGCACCTTTGAATGGTCACTGAACGATTGGTCATTAAGTGTGAGGACCACCTTATGATCAAACAGGTGGTACAGTTTCCTCCAAGTTTGGTAACTGATTTGTTTACACCCTCAGGGTGAGTTGGACCAAGAACGTCTGACTAGACAACAGGAATTGACAGCCATGTATCAAATGCAGCATCTCCAGTACCAGCAATTTTTGTTACAGTAAGTCTATTGAAAGTCTGTGGGTTTTTTTGCTGATGACTCAAAGGTGTGTAATAGATTTGATGCTCCTGGGGGTATTCGTAACACAGAAAATGATCGTTAGAAAATTGGTCAAAAATGTGGAAACTGCAGCTCACTGTTTCAAAATGTAAGATCATTTACATTTAGCGAAAAAGAATCCTTCAGTAGGGTACAGTATTGGGGGTACAGTATTAGCCAGAGCAATGGAAGGAAAGGATTTAGGTGTGCCCATAGTTGATGATTGCAAAATGAGCAAACAGTGTGGTCATACTGCTAGGAAGGCAAATAAAATTCTGGGTTGCATTCATCATCAGAAGGAAAAAGGAGGTTATAATTCTATGTATGGATTTAGTCAAAGCCCATTTGGAATACTGTATCAGTTCTGTAGACCTTACTTAAAAAAGATATTGATAAGACTGATTGAGTGCAGAGATGGGCAATAAAAATGGTGCGAGATCCGAGGAACAAAAGATATCAAGAGAGCAGGAGGAACTGAGTATGTACAACCTGGAGGACAGAAGGAAAGGAGTGACATAATTGAAACCTTTAAATATATTAAGGATGCAAATAAGGTTCTAGAAGGCAGTATTTTCAATATTAAGCAAAAATTAAGAACATGAAGGCATAACCTCAAACTGACAGGAGGGAAGTTCAGAAGTGATGTTAGAAAATATTACTTCACAGAAAAAGTAGTGGAAGCTTGGAACCAATTTCTAGCGGAGGTTGTGAGTCAATCATCAGTAACCGAGTTTAAATGTGTTTGGGATACGCACATGTCCATCATCCAACAAAAATTTAAAATAAAAATAAATGATATATAACAATAATAATTAAAAATAATGAATAAATTAATTAATTAAAAAGAAAACAAAAAACAAACTCAAAGGATAGATTCAGTGGACCACTAAGTTTTTTTCTACCATCATTTTTCTATGATGTCTTTTTTTAGTGGTCTGGAGTCATATCTGTTAATTATCTATTCGTCCACATCAATTTGTAATTTTTTGTAAGCTTATTTATTGTTAGTCTTTTTCAAATTACACATTTTGCGCTTCTTTTATTATAAAAATTGGGGATTGCAATTTATATAATATAGACCTTATTTTTTAAAACTTTATTTACACTGAAGTATACAGTGCAATATGTTATACATAATACAAATTCTAAAAAATAGATAACTAACATGGAGGAGAGTCATCTTGAGCTTTAGTAATAGTTTAACATTTTTCTTCTTTTAAGTATATATTTTCAGAAAGTGAAATATAAAGATAAAGAAATGGGATAAAGGGTATTTTTATACCCTTCAGAATATTTTAGGACTCCAATATAGTTCTATGATCTGATATTAGTCTTTCTATTAATGTAATATTCTTTGTTTTAAGGTACCAGTTAATGTGACTTCCATCCCAGTACTCCATAGCATATATCAGGGTGTTCTTGATTCTCTTAAGGGCTGCAAAAGGGAGATGTAGAGATACTAGCTTCTGCAGCTTATGTATATGCATAGTCAGACCATTGTATGTTTCCAGAATCAGATTACATGGGCATGTGTTATATGTGCATGTATTAATAAAGGTTTTAAAAGTTTTAAAAAATGATTTTGTAAGTCAGAATGACTTTTTTGCATTTCCTTTTGAAGACAACAATATGCACAGGTGATGGCACAACAGCAAAAAGCAGCTGTCTCATCTCAGCAGCAGCAGCAGCTGGCTCTCCTTTTGCAACAATTCCAGGCACTTAAAATGAGGTAAATATGCTGGTTCCCTGGCCACTGATGTGTTTCTCTGACAAATACACATCTTTATTTGCATGCAATCATCTGTCTCATTCGTGCTTTACATTATTTACTTTGTATGTTACCAATGTATCATACTATTGAAGGAATGCTTATTGATCCAGCAGAGAATTTTGTCCACTGAATGGGATGGGTAGAATTTCCTGGGATTCCTTTTCTCTCATATTCTGGTGTTCAGGGAGCTGTGGTAAGGGTTCTTCCTGAATACCATGTCCTCATTCCACTGAAGCCTCTGCAGAACCAAATCACAGGGTAACATGTACTTTCAAGATTCTTCAGCTTCCTCAAATGGAATGAGGGTAAAAAAAATCTTACAGGTAGTCCTCCAGTTATTCCTGTAATCGAACCTGCAATTACAGCTATGATGGTTATAAAGCAGGTCACCATATGACTGGATCTGATTTTATAAACTTTTTCATGCTGGTTGTTAAGCAAATGCTGCTGTTGTTAAGCAAATTCATTGTTCACTGTGGGGCAGTTTTTGCTGGAAACCAGTAGTAAGTCCCATTTTCAGTGTTGTTTTAATTTTCGCTGTGTCTGGTCGTAAATTGAGGACTACCTGACTAGAAATCTGGTATTTGCAGGACTATTTATATCATATTTATTAATTTGTATCTTCCTGCAATATAATTATTTTCAATAATGCAGACTTTGTATTTAATTTCCAGCTGATAGTATTCAAATTTTTTATGAAACTTTTTGCTCATGAAAGATTTTGCTCAAGCCTGGAAAATACAGAGAAGTACAATACTACCTTAAAACTGGCTTTCTGAAAGGAAAGAAAACAAATGTATTAAAACAAGATAGCTTTTGTCCTGCGAGAGTGTGTTTACTCTCAGTCTTTATGTTATAGAAAAGTTGAACAGAACATGGTGCCACCTGTAACAAGATCAATGTCAGACACTAGTTCAATTTGGGAACTTCAGTCAACTGCTCCACAAACTACTGGTAGGAACAGTTTTTGAATGTGTTTATATTGGCTGCATTTAGATTGAATATTAAAAGTTATTTATAAAACCAAAGTTTCTGTGAAATTGCAAGTAACATAAGTTCTAAAGCTGTGGTTTGAAATTCATAGCAAGCCAAGATCTGCAACCATAATTTTAAGCAGTTATGAAACAATGATTTGTGGGATTTGGATATAATAAGCTATAATTGTTACTGAGATAGGGGTTATTGTTGAGCAGAATTCTGAGACAATGGTAGAAATCAATCAGTGACAATAAAAATGCAGAAGAAATCAAATCAAAATAAATATTTAGAAAGCATTTTATATTAAAAATGACATACTAAAGCCAATCAGCTGAACAATGTATTCAATAACATTCACTTCCTTACTTCAAACTATTTAAGGTCCTATTTATATAAATCTAAGACAGCAGTACATTAACTAGGTAACTTCTAAGAGCGCAAAATTTCTACATTTTTTCCTTGAGAAATCCAACTGGATTTTATGTTCCATATCTTTAGACCACATAGGAACCCAATCCTTAGGAACAAAAAAGGTTTCCAATATAAGAATTTGCCAAAGCTATGTACTGTAAATTCAATTAATTGACTAGAGAATATACTACTACCGGTACTAACTTAGTCTTATTCCCAATTTAAATGTTTGTTATTTTTATATACTTGAGTTATATACATTACACATCTGCAGTCTCTATTTTTTCTTTGTTTGCTTTGAAGTCTGGGAAGGAAGTAGTGTCTGGGACCTCCCAATCGATACTGCAACTCAGGGACCAGCTTTAGAACAGTTACAGCAACTTGAAAAGGCCAAAGTTGCAAAGGTAAGGAGCAGTGTATATTTTACTATATGACATGAAATCATTTTTACTTCAACCTCTAATTTATCTTTTTGTGGCAATTTACTTGATGTGGCAGATGCTATTTGCCATAATTAGAGTGCAATATTTTACAATTGGTTGATTAACTGCGTGTTATCAAATTGGTGTTGACTCTTAGTGATCACATAGATGGATTTCTCCATTACAATCTGTCCTAACTTGGTCCTTCAGTTCTTTCAGTGGTATATTGATTACCACATCCACCTTGCTCTGGTTGTCTTCAGAGCTTTTATGGGAGAACTAGATCGTCACATTATGTGTCCAAAGTAGGATAAATAGATCACCTTGAGCGAGAACTCTGGGTTGATTTGTTCAATGATCTATTTATTTTCTTGGTTGGACATTAAATAAAGAATAGTTAATTATGGAACAGATATTGTTTTAGCACATTATAAAGACAAAATACTGGGAAGACATTCACTACTATACTTGTAGGGAAGGATGCTAAGGCAAAATCATATACTAGCAAGAATCATGCAGTTATTTATAGAGATAATTCTATTGTCATATTTCCAGTATTGCTCTTAAATTTTAGCTAGAGCAGGAACGGAGAGAAGCTGAATTAAGGGCCAAAAGAGAAGAAGAAGAGCGTAAGAGGCAGGAGGAGCTCCGGAGGCAACAGGAAGAACTAATTAGGAGACAAGAGGAAGAAAGAAAAAGAAGAGAAGAAGAGGAGTTAGCTCGTAGGAAGCAGGTGATAATTCAAATATGTTCAATTATTACTATTGTCATGTTAAAAAAAGATGCCATTTTTCCAGTATTATGCATGTGTGTAAGAAAGAAATATTGTAGAATTTAATTTTATTCTTACATTTTTCTACCTTATATCAGTAAAGCCATAGGAACATCTTCAGGGCCGCTCTGAAGAATGTTGTAACTGTCTGTCAGATAAAGATGTTCAGATTCACTCAGAATTGAACCTGACCGGGCAAGACTGATTGAGGTGCCTGAAGCATGGTTTTGTAGATTTATTTGAGATAAGTGACCTTGATGAAGTAGACAGAATCGGTTTGCAAGCACCAGCAGATTTGTCTTCTCTGCTATAGCCCCTGCCTTCTTGAACATTCTGTCTTCAAAATTATGATGTCCCTGAATGTGGTTTTTCATAAATGACCTAATGAAGTGCCCAGGCTTAGAGGCAGACATGTATTAAGGGCCTCATTTCTTGACCATATTAACATCCATATATCTATGGTGGTAACTTTATTCAGCAGCCCTATATATTTATTTATTTATTTATATTGTTTTAATTATATTTATGGTTATGCCACTCAGAGTGACTTGTTGAGATGAGTGGCTATAGAAATCAAATAAATCAAAACATGTTTCAAATGTGGCATAGTGGTGCAAGTGTAGTATTGCAACAAAACGGCCCACAGCATGGAATTTGATCCTGACGGGGCTCAAGGTTGACTCAACTTTCCATCCTTCCGAAGTTGATAAAATGGGGTCCCATATTGTTGGGAGCAATATGCAAACAATGCTGACCTTGTAAACTGCCCAGAGAGTGCTATAAAGCACCATGCAGCGGTGTATAAATCTAAATGCTACTGCTATAGTCTCAAAAATCAAGAGCCTTGATAGTACAGTGGTTTAGTGCACCCTGTTATTAACACAGCTGCCTGCAATTTCTGCTGGTTCGAATCTCTCCAAGGCTCAAGGTTGACTCAGCCTTCCATCCTTTCTAAGGTAGGTGAAATGAGGACCCAGTTTGTGGGGGCAATAAGCTGACTTTGTATAAAATATACAAAAGAATGAAGGCTATTGCTTAATGCATTGTAAGCCACCCTGAGTCTCCGGAGAAGGGCGGCATATAAATCAAATTAAAAAAACAACAAAAAAAACAACAGAGAATTATGTATTAAATGGAAAAAATCCAAATATTTAAAAGCAATAATTTAATCAACATTCCAATTACCTTCTGTTTGTATTTTTAAAACTATAACATAATTTCCTGAAAAAAAATCTTGTAGTCTGTTTATTTGTACTCTGCGTGTAATAATTACTTAATAGTTACAAGGTTTTCTCTTTCTAAAAGGCAGACAGAGATTTCAGATGATGCCAATACAATTTGCTAGCTTAAATTTTTTTAAAAAATGCTTGAGATTTCAGATGATGCCAATACAATTTGCTAGCTTAAATTTTTTTAAAAAATGCTTGAATGACATGAACAGCAATGATCAAAGAAAACCCACTGTACTTCTACTCATCAGTTCCTCCATCCATAGTGCTTCATTTTGAATGAGCCAAGGAGCTTTCTTGTTGAAACATTTTGTGCAGCAAGAAAACAACCAGCAGAATCTGCCACACTCTAGGGAGTGAGGCATCAGGGTGGGCAGATAGTGCCACAGTTATGTATTGTGTATACAAATTTATAAGAAAAAATAATTTTTGAATAGTAATTTTACAATATTCAGCTCCTCATATTGCTTGTAAACTTTAAATAAAGAATGCACAAATAATCTTTAGGGGCTAAAAAAGAAATGAAGCTATATAAATTTGTGGGGTCCTTGGTGCTCTTTATCCAATTAATAAAAGATGTATAACAACACAGATTTCCAGGATGCTACCAGCTTTTTAGTAGTCGAGATTTTTCACTTCAGATTTAATAATAATAATAATAATAATAATAATAATAATAATAATAATAATAATAGTAGTAGTAGTAGTAGTAGTAGTAGTAGTAGTAGTAATGATGATGATGATGATGATGATAATAATAATAATAATAATAATAATAATAATAATAATAATAATAATAATAATAATATACCGCCCTTCTCCCGAAGGACTCGGGGCGGTGTACAGACAGAATTAAAACATAAATATACACTATCATAGTTAAAATTAATTAAAATAATTAAATAGTTTTGGCAGAATTTTAAAACCCAAAATTTAAACCCAATTTAAAATCATTCAGTTAGACAGCCCCGCCTGTTGGAACAGTAGGGTCTTGAGGGCACAGTGAAAGATCCGGAGGTCAGAGATGTTACGAATATCCGGGGGCAATTCATTCCAAAGGGCAGGAGCTCTGACAGAGAAGGCTCTCCTGGGTGTCGCCAGCCGACATAACTTGGCCGACGGCACCCTGAGGAGTCCTTCTCTGTGGGAGCGAACTGGTCGGTGGGAGGCTGTTGGTGGCAGAAGGCGGTCCCATAGATATCCTGGTCCTATGCCATGGAGCGCTTTAAAGGTGGTGACCAACACCTTGAATTGCACTCAGAAGGCCACTGGGAGCCAGTGCAGCTCGCGCAGGAGAGGTGTTACATGGGCGTAACGAGGTGCGCCCATAACCACCTGCGTGGCCGCATTCTGAACCAGTTGGAGCCTCCAAGTGCTCTTCAAGGGGAGCCCCATGTAGAGAGCATTACAGTAGGGAGGTGACGAGGGCATGAGTGACCGTGCACAAGATTTGACTATGAGCAACTAGATTAGGGGGATGTCTTATACCAATGATACTTTTTCGGCACTGAGTGCCCAAACTGGAATGCACATGAAACCGGAAGAGCAGCTGATGACGACTCGAGTGTCCGCAGAGAGGGCTCTGTGGGCCACCTTCGCCATCATGGTCTTATACTTTTAATCTTATGATTATGTTACAAATAAAGAGACATGGCTATACAGTCTTACTAGGTACTAATGGTGCAGTCTAACTTTTCTTTTTGTGAAAGGAGGAAGCTCTCAGGCGACAACGGGAACAAGAAATTGCACTAAGGAGGCAGCGAGAGGAAGAGGAACGGCAACAACAGGAAGAAGCACTTAGAAGGTTGGAAGAAAGGAGAAGAGAGGAAGAGGAAAGACGGCAGCGAGAAGAGTTGCTTCGCAAACAGGTGAAAAGAAAGATGCTGATTTGTTCAGAATGAGTAGACCTGATAATCTCTGTTGCCTTTATGGCAATAGATATTGCATATTTCCTCCCCAGTTATTATTATATTTTTAATATGTCATTCTAGATGAAACAGAAAAGAGATTATTATTAATTAAAACACAAGATTTTTAACAATTCAGAATTGATAAATGAAAATACTACCTCAACTAGACAAGCTTTTAAATGGACCTTGAAAACCTGTTTTCCCAACACTGGGATATCAGGGTGTTCCTCTTTGGTGTGCAGTTTTTGTTTAGTTCGAGTGTGTTTCTTTCCTACCTGTTACATGTACTATCATGTTTACTTTTTGTTGATCTGTTTTTTTCAGAAGTTATGTCTGTTTTTGCATTCAAGTCACCCACATGGGAGTAGATAGATGAGTTATATAACTAATATATAAATACACTAGGGTGTAATGCATTTTTTAGGACTGTTCAGTTGAATTATTTGAAATTAGTTCTATTCTACCCAATAGTTATGTTTTGGAGCAAGTTGCATTAATTAAAGCAGAGAATACGTACGTGTCTGTAGAATTGCTTTGAAAGTAAACATTTTAATCTAGAACTTTAGAGGATTTGCTTTTTTTCTGAACTGGAAAGGAAGAGGAGGCTGCCAAATGGGCACGTGAAGAGGAGGCCAAGCGTCAGGTGGAAGAAAACCGATTGCGCATGGAAGAAGAAGCAGCTCAGCAGCAGCAAGAAGAGGAAGAACGGAAGCGGAAAGAGCTGGAACTCCAACGCCAGAAGGAAATTATGAGGCTGAGGCAGCAGCAGCAGGAAGCTTTGCGTCGATTGCAGCAGCAACAGCAGCAGCAGCAACTCGCGCAGATGAAGGTATCAATGCTTCTCAGTGTAACTTTTGTATTGTTTTCAAATGAATAATGACTATTGTTATCAAATGAATATGAATTATGCTCATAATGAGACTAGAAATTCATCCTGTTAATTCTGCAAAATCTGTACAATTGTTGCTGTTTTTAACTTTAGAACGAGTAAGTATATCTCTTATTTCAATGAGCAGCCTGTTTGCTGTTCTGTGTTTCGGGTAGACAGAGAATAAGCCCTCTTTGGAGCTCCAAAGGAAGCTCAGGGTATTATTTCTTTACTCCTTAAACCAGGGGTGTCAAACTCACGGCCTGGGGGCCAGATCCGGCCTGTGAGGTGCTTAGATCTGGCCTGCGGGGCTGCCCTGGAAACATCAAAGGACCGGCCTGCGATGCCTCTGCCAGCAAAAATGGAGCTCAGGAAGACCACACAATGGCCTCCTGCAGTGGTCTACTAGTGAAAATGGAGCTCAGGAGGACCACATGCCACCTTCCCAAGCTCCATTTTCACTGGCAGACGGTTGCAGGAGGCCATCGCAGCCAAAAACGAAGCTCAGGACTATGGGGTCACAGGGCCCTTGGATCTTGAGGGCCAGGATGGGGGCTTGCCCTCTGCTGCCTAGGGTTCTGGACAGCCTGCACCGTCATCCAGGGTCCTCCGCATAACCTGAGAGGGACAGGGTAGCTCCTCTGGAGGACAAGGGTTTGGCACTCTTCCTGGCCTCTCCTTCCTCCGCCGGAGACAGTGAATTCCCTCAGGCCAGCCGACATTAGTGATGTCGAGCTGGCCACGCCCACCCTGGCCACGCCCACCTGGCCCCCAGAGGTCAAACACAATCCTGATGTGGCCCTTGATGAAATGGAGTTTGACACTCCTGCCCTAAACAAAAACGTTTACATTTTGTCAAGTAGCATGAGTTAGTTCTAAATCTAGAACTATGAGAGGAAACAGGTAGTCCTGGTTTAATGATCATTCCTTTAGTGACCTTAGTCACTAAGTATGGTTGTAAATCGCCTGCATTTACAACCATAGCATGTACTTCAGCTCCCACTACCTGTTTACCTCCCCTTCTCTGTCATTCCTGCTGCCCTGCCCTTTGCTACTCCAACTAACCTTTGCCGCCTTCTTCCTCCTACTACTGACAGAGCGCACCCAGTTTATCCAGCTCTTGGCCCTTTGCCATGCATTACACCCTGCATTCAACCACCATCCCAGCTGACCTTTGCCATCTTCCCCCGCCTGTTGTTCACAAGACACTGTCAGCTGAGGCAACTGCTGGTCCTTAGCAAAGCCTCCTGCAGTAGCATCAGGAGGAAGAAGACACAGAAGGTCAGCTGCAGGAGGGAGGTGGAGTGAGGGCAGCTAAAATATTAGAAATGCAGGGGAGATAGGCAGATGGGGGGGAACTGAATGAGAGGCAAGCGTGGCAGGACAGCAGAACCTCATCTGCTGAAGGGAGCTCACCAGGCCTGGATGAGGAGAAGGAAGCAGGACAGAACTGGTCATTTGTGCAGGCTAAGAGAAATGTGAGTTCCTTGTCTAACAACAGCATGGTCTTTGTCTAATGACCAGAACCAGGAACAACTGGAGTGGCTATTGCTAAGCACTGTGGTCACATGTTTTACCTAATAACCAGTGATGGAAATTCTGGCCCCTATTTGGGTCATTAAGCAAAGACTACTTGTGCAATATTTCTAGTGGTCACAACACTGGGTTTTAATACCATCATATTTTTTTTCTACAAGAAGCTGAAACTAAATAGTTAACCCAAAAGATGCAAGCTTATATAATTTACAGAATGTGATTATTTTAAAGACAGATTGTAATACTTTTCTGAATCTATACTACCCTTGATCGGTGGTGAAATCTACCACTCTAGCAAAACAAATACAGGTATTCCGTGACTTACGACTACAGTTGGATCTAGAATTTCCATTGCTAAGCAATGCGATCATAACATGTCATGTCATCTGACTACATCGCTTAGCAACAGCAATCCTGGCACTCCTCATTGCTGCTATTAAACAAATTCCAATGGTTGTTAGGTGAGGAACCCACCCCAATTCAAACCCTCCCAGCCACAAGCCTTGATTTTTCTGTTGTTTTCCTTTCTCCCCAGCTGCTTATTCCCTCCCACCATCTCTGCCCTTTTGGCTGCTCTGCACCCTTTCTTGCATCTGGAAGCCTCAGCAGTCCCTGCTCAGCAGTGTAGTGCAAAACTGTCTCACCCCAGGAAGCTCCAACAACAATATACCCAAAGCCTCAACATCCCAGGAAGTGTCCCATTTCCAACCGTAGTTGTCTTTGCCATCCTGTACACTCAAGGCCCCTGCCACCCCAACTGACCTTCGATGTCTGGTCCTGCAGCTGACGAGATACATCCATCCTGCCCCTTCCCAAAGCAGCTGCTGACCATGTGAGTTGATCTACCCCAGGTCTCATGAGGAAACCACGGTGCACAACCTGGGGAAGAGATCTCATGCAGCCAGCAGATGCCTTGTGAAGGGTCAGGGCAGGGACCACAGAGTGCAGAGGGCCAAAAGGATATAAATGCCAGGTATAGGTAGGTGAGCCAGGGGAGTTAAAGCACCCCTGTGGTGGTTAAGCGTGTGCAGGTTGCTAATTGCCTTAATTTTGATCATGTGACGGTGAGGCATTGCAACAGCTATAACCTTGGGGACCAGTCATAAATCCCTTCGTTAAGCGCCACTGTAACTTTGAATGGTCACTCAACAACTGGGCGCAAGTTATAATAAGCAATGCTGTATTTTTATGCATTATACTATACTGCTTCTTTTTTTTCTGTTTTTCAAGGCTGCCCTGTATGGCAAACCACTTCACTTTTACCGTAATCATTCTAGATAAAAAGTTTGCCCAAAGTCTCTGTCTCATGAATACTTCTATGGTCTTCCTTTGTTAATACATCTTTTTTGGCTTTTCCTTCTGAATTACTGGTTCTTCAACTGTTTTAGCTGTTTCCCTTCTTTTACATGGGATATTTAAGCTCAGTAAAATCCAGTTATTTTTCACAGTTAGTCTGAACCTTACTGCTGTAGAAACTATTTCTCTTTGTTGGCAATATGAAATTTATATTGAGCTACAAGCTTGGCTGTTATACAGAAAAAGATTGCAATTGTACAGTATAAGAGAGCAATAAGCAAATTGTGATTAAGTTAATACCTGTAGTCTTGTTGTTACCGTTTCTTTATTCTTTATCTCGTTTTTGATGTATTTCTTGTCTCCGTTAGGAGAATCTAACTGGTATTTTCTGTGTACATTTGTTCCTAGCTCCCTTCTTCTTCAACATGGGGTCAGCAATCCAGTTCAAGAGCTTGTCAGTCACAGGCAACATTATCATTAGCAGAAATCCAAAAGCTTGAAGAAGAGAGAGAAAAACAAGTTCGAGAAGAGGTAAATGTTATAGTTTCCAAACAATAAATAGTTTTGGGTAACTGTTGAGAGAGAATTTTGGAATTTGTTTCCTTAAGCCTGGGATGTGCATAGTGAAAGACTTTACATGATTCTACCCATTCTTTTCTGCTTCTGAAAAATCCACTGTTGCTTGCTAATATGAGTGGTGGCTACTAGAGGGCACTCCTGTGATGTTTTGCAATCAAGTTTTGCACTTACTATCTTCTAGCAAAGGCGTCAACAGCGTGAACTAATGAAAGCTCTCCAGCAGCAGCAGCAGCAGCAACAACAGAAGCTGTCTGGTTGGGGAAATGTTGCCAAGTCTGCCGGGACTACAAAATCTCTCTTGGAGATACAGCAGGAAGAGGCAAGGCAGATGCAGAAGCAGCAACACCAGCAGCAGCAGCAGCAACAGCAACAGCAACAGCAGCAGAGCAGAGCCCGCAGCACTACAGTGAGTAGCTCCTACTTTTTAATGTTTATAATTTCTCATTTAAGTCAAGACAGATTTAAATACTTCATCCTTTTTGTTCCCCAGCAACATTCAAATCGGCATACCAGCATTGGCAATTCAGTATGGGGCTCTCTAAGCACAAATCCTAGCAGCCAGTGGGCTTCAGATCTTGTCAGTAGTATTTGGAGTAATGCTGATACAAAAAATTCAAACATGGGATTCTGGGATGATGCAATCAAAGAAGTGGGCCCTCGTAATGCAACTAATAAAAACAAGAACAATGCTAGCATCAGGTAAGAATGTATATGGTTGAATTTTTCTTTCTTCTGTTAGACAATGCCAAAGCTTGCAGCATTTCTTATAAATGGTTCAGTGGATGAAAGTTTTCTATCAAACCACAGCACAACCAGGATTGCTTATTTCATCACATGTTAGGTTAGCTGGTATAAATAACTGAGAAAAGTATTAGGCAGGGTAAAAGGCCATTACATGCAGTGGGCTATCCAGCTTTGTCTTAAGAAGAACCTGGAGTGATTTATGCATTTCCAAAAGCTAAATCTGGCTTTTAAAAAAAGATTTATTTATCTTACCTGTATTATGTTTATAAATAACTCAAGGCATAATACATAATTGTATTATGTTTATAAATAACTCAAGGCAGAGAACATCTCTTATACTCCATCCTCTTCCTATTTCCCCCCCAACAACCAACCCTGTCAGGTGAGTTGGGCTAAGAGAGAGTACTGATCCAAAGCCTTCCTCATGGCCTTCATGACTAAAATAGGACTAGAATTCACATTTTCCAGGTTTCTAGCAAGGCACTGCGTGCCTGCCTGCCTGCCCGCCTGCCCGCCCGCCCGCCCGCCTAAAACATTTGTATAGTCACCCATCTTAATACTGAACTTTGGGTGGCTTACAACCTACTCTAGCATATATGTTAGGTCCAGTAATATCCAGGATGATGCACACAGGGCAAGACCTCTGCCGTGACTGCCTCCCTGTGACACATGTTTTTCAGATAGAAAGATGGAAGGTAATCATTGAACAGGTGGGGAAGGATAGTCCAGCCCAGTATGGAGCCAAATAAGTATAAGTAGGAGCAAATGGATAGATAGTAAGTCCAGCTGGCTGCATCTATTAAGATTATACCTTATTGTACACCCATATGATTTTTTAATATAATTGATAGATTGCTGGAGTTTTCTGGTTTCTTCCTATACTGTTCCTGGCAGTCTACATCTCTTCCTCATACTCTGCTGTGATAGTGTTTTTCTTTGTCCCAGTAAATCTATAGGTGTTACGAGCAGGCATAATAAGAAGGTAGAAGAAGAAGAAAAGTTATTGAAATTATTTCAGGGAGTTAATAAACCTCAGGATGGATTCACTCAGTGGTGTGAACAAATGCTTCATGCACTCAACACAGCTAACAACTTGGATGGTAAGCAGTAGTAAAAGGTACAAGCATCTTACAATATATACCATGCATGCTACCACATATTACAAGAAGTATCATAATTGCATTCTAAATCCATGATACTGTTTTATAGTTTAAATAAATATGAGAAAATTATAGAAGATCCAATACTCATTGCTCAATATTCTTGAGGAGTGGATATATAAATTGTGCTGCATAATACCACTTATACTTTTGAATTGTAGATCTTAGCACAGGACTTTCTGCATTGCTGAAAAATTAAAGTAGGAGTAGCCTGTTGTTTTCATTAGTAAGTAATTCAGTGACAATAGGAAACATTTTTTGTTTTTTTATTCAAGCAGAAATAATTTTGTTTTACATAAAGTTTTTAAAGACGTTTATCAAATAGTTGATACTGGAAAACTCTTGTCCATTGCATTACTGAACATTCTTTACAGAGTTCTCACAATTGAATCTTTCTTCTTGTTCTAGTTCCCACATTTGTTTCTTTCCTGAAAGAAGTGGAATCTCCTTATGAGGTTCATGATTACATCAGAGCTTATCTTGGGGACACCCCTGAAGCCAAGGAATTTGCCAAGCAGTTTCTTGAGCGCCGTGCCAAACAAAAAGCCAACCAACAACGGCAGCAGCAGGTTCATATTTCTGTTTTGGGGGAATATTTCCAAGTCAGAAATAGATATTACTCAGGCAGAGAAAAATGCATCAGATGGATGTGGAATTGTTCCTAAAAAGGAAGCATGTTTGAGCATGGATGTATTAATATAGAAACTATTCATCTTGAAGCTTTTCTTAAAACTGTATATAGATAAAAAGTAAATGGAATAAACTATGGTCATCTGGAAAATGTCTATCAGGTAACTGATAGCATATGAAAATATCTTCTGATACGTTCCTACAATAGGGGGAATGCTTCTTAGGCAAGTATTTTAATTTTACCTTAAAATATGTCCTTTATTTCCAGGATTCTGTATGGGGGATGAACCATAGTTCTTTGCATACAGTCTTTCAAACTAATCAGAGCAACAATCAGCAGTCCAGTTTTGAAGCGGTGCAGAGTGGCAAAAAGAAGAAGAAACAAAAAATGGTTCGTGCAGATCCAAGCTTGTTAGGTGAGTTTTAGAACCTTCAAATTATAATTAATTTGTAACATTGGTGTGCCTTCAAGTCAGCCTTAACTTCTGACAGCTGCCTGGACTAATCCCTGCAGTTTTCTTGGCAAAACTTTATGGAAGTAGTTTGCTGCTTCCCTCTCCCTAGAGCTGAGGGAGAGCAACTGGCCTAAAATTATCCAAGTATCTTTGGCAGGATTTCCCAGTTTCTAGACTGAAGCCATCATCCCATCAGACTGGCTCTCATGATGTAACATCATTGCTATAAATATCTTGCACATTTTTCTGCAATAAACCAGAAATTTAATATGGTATATTAAATAAATGGAGTCCCACAGAGAACATAGAAACTAAGATAGAAGAGTTGCTTATAACTATTTTTTCTCCTCTTGGGATTGCAGTTTTATTTATCAGTCAACTCCCTTTTAGTCCCCAGAATTTGCTTCACAGATTATTACTTCTGCAATCAGATGTATGCAAGAAAACAGCTGCTAAAGTTTTATGTACACATCTGTGCAGTTAAACTTCATATGCTCCATTCTGTTAATTTGTTAGATTCCTAAAAAACAGTAGATAGTGGGTATGTATTTTTTTATAAAATATGTGATTATCAAGAGAATTCTTCAATAATACTTTTATTACATGAATCAAGGCTTTAAAAGTACTGAACTGATATACTAGAAAGTTTTTTTCTTAACTACAATCTATAATTTCATATGGTTGTTTAATTACATGTAAATTGGCAAGTATGAAACATTTCATCTGTGAACTGATAAATTGTAAACTCGGACTGTCTTTTTCAGGTTTCTCAGTCAATGCTTCATCAGAACGGCTCAATATGGGAGAAATAGAGACGTTGGATGACTACTGAGTAGATACCACTCACCTGGCTTTTCCAATGTCTGTTAACCATGCATTCTCCACTGCCGGACAGAGTTCTTTCTCTTCACTACTGTCATCTTTGCCTTGCAAATGGATCACAGAATCAATCATCTCAGGCTGCTGTTTTTGCTTCAACAAATGCTTTCTGCCCAGGATTGCACAGCCACCTTCATTTATATTGGTCTTTGGTTTTTGTACTGGGTAGGCAGAAAAGAAGATTTATTCAGAGGTTGAATTCAAAGCACTGTGAGTGATTTTTTTTTTCTCCCAAGCTATTTGGAAAGCCATCTGGAGGTCTACATATGGTAGCGTCCTTCCCTTCTGTCATTACTTTCACAACAATAAGCCGGTGCAATCATGGTGGAGAGCTCATGGTTAACAGATGTCATTCAGAACCAAAATGCCATGCAGATACTGACTTCCATGCCTTCCAGTTTCAGGAGGTGCATTCATAAATTAACTGTAAAACTGCCAACAGCAGAAAATTTTTGTGGTGGGCAGCCTTCAGCTTGGATTGGTCTGGCATTGCACATCCCTGTCAGCCTATCTTCAGCACATTGCATTTGGGGAAGCTCAAGTCTGTCGTCATTAAGTGGTGGTGTCAACGCTACTTGAGTTCAGGCTTCGGCGCATCCAGCCTTCTTGAACAATTGGGGACTCAAGTTGTGGGAGGAGGCACTTCAGGCTGAATTTCTCCTGTAATTCTCTTTCCTCCATTGTGATTGGGCCAGTTATTTTGGACCCTTCTGCTGTGAATTTGTCTCGTTTCAGAGACACATAGGATCTTTACCATATGTATGTTCATCAGTTGGCTTTGTATGAGGATTTGACACTACCTTTGGAGCATGAAATGTAGCCAGATTTTCATCTGGTTACATATGATGGTGATTCAGGATTTTGTAAGTTCTGCAGCAGCATTATGCCAAGGAACAGGAGATGTCGTCTTCAAAGAAAAATAAATGACACAAGGAATTTGAGCATTGGCAGTGTCTATGTTTGTAAAAAAAAAAAAAAAAAGAATAAAATGCAGTGTGCTGGTTTTTGTTACATAGTACACTCTCCCATTACTTTCACTGTGCCCATATTTATATCATCCATCTTCTCCCAGTTATATTCCAGAATTCAGTGCACTTAGGTACCTCCACCCTTGTCCCCCACCCCAATCTCCCACTTGCGCAGTGAAGTTGCTGTGTGAAGATTTTTTTTGTCATCACCTGAAGAAAACAACTGAAGTTGCTTTAATTTTTCAATTGATTTTCCTCTCCCTTCCTCACCTTTCAAATGCCAATTTGTACAATAACTGTATAGAGATGGTTATAGACTTGTAAATAGTTTTGCATCTACTAGCACAGAGAAACCTGTCACAAATCTGCTCTCCTTTACTTTGTATACTTATGAAGCAGGGGGAGGTGGTAGTTATGTTTACAACAGATCTTTAAATTCCCTCTGAACTCTACATAATAAGAGGGAGGGGGGAAACGAGAAGTTTAAAAAAAAATAAAACCTGGTTGTATTATTGCACATATTGTTTGCTTTTGTCAAAGCCAGTTTTGGCAATCTTTTGTGGTGCTAAACTCAGCCTTGAAGTGCTACAAATACCCATTTGCTTAATTGACAAGCAAGTACACAGGAACTGGAGGGACAGCAGTTGCTTTATTTTGTAATCCTAGAGGAATGTTGCTGGTTTTTGATAATTTTAGAGGTGGAAATAAACATCAAGGCTGCAAATGTTTGACAAAGATTCACTCTTCACTTTTTTCCATTTGAAGACATTCGCTTATTCACACTCTTGTTTTGTTTATGCAAGAGACCAAGTCTGGGTAGTTCCTTTTACAGTTGTAAACATCTAGAATAGAGACTTTAATAAGCCCAGTGTGATCAAAACGGCAAGTACTGTATCAACAGTGGTGGTTGTTTTGTTTTTTTTCAAACTAAAAAAATGGCTCTCTAATCTACTTGTAAAAGATGCTGTCTTTTGGGAACAGAGGTGATTTTATGTGACTCTTAAATGTAGACTTAACACTTAAGTCTACACTCCTTAACACTTAGTTTTTGTGCTAGATTTCAATAGCTGTTTTGGGATGAGTTAAGGAAATAAAAAAATCAGAGTAACTGTGTTTCAAATTTTGTATAAACATTTTAGAATTTCCACTTCCCTTTCTTTAAATTAGTGTAACTGAATATTTTTTATAGAGCCCTATAGAACAGTTCTGTGCATCTCATCTCAAAAGTAAGTCATATTAAATTTTATTAGCCTTACTTCCAAATAAGTGTTTTATAATTGCTGTCTTCACATAAGTCTCAATTTTTTAAGAGTGAGATGTAAATAAATTATGTAAATAGGGATGTAGTCCTTATCTTAGATCAGTTTGCTAGTCCAAGAACGTGTATACAAACAATTCTGAGTATGTAAGAAGCCAGTTCTAAATTGAATTAATTTTAGTAAAAAGTGGCATGGGTAAAATTTGAAGCTCAGGAAACAATTGCCTTATTTGAATACTACTACTGCTATGCTGCTAATAATAATAATAGCCTTTCTTTTGTATAATCTTGTAATTCATGGAAAGACGGATGACAGATTGAGATCTCTAAATAGAACCTGACTGATTTGCAGTCAGTTGACAAAGATCTCAGACTTAAATTAGACAGACTGATACTATCTATGCAAAACATTCCACTATATGAACCCGTGGAGTCCAGTAAATAATTTTCTTTATTCATGTCAGAAGCACCTACAAGCATATAGAAATATAATATTCAATACTGAGCAAGTAAAATAGGCATAAAATAGGTTATAAAAATATAGATGAACACTTAAAAGATGAAAATAAGTAGGATTAGAACTAAATTATATTAATAATTTAATAAATAATATTTTTCTTTGAACCACCATTTGTAGTTGGTGATCTCAAGATTCTGGTAGAAAATGGATGTTTGCAACTTGAACTCTGTACTATAATGGATAAGACTCCTAAGCTGTGATTTATTAGAAGCTTTTCAAATTTTAGTTTGGACAGATTTTAATGTTTAAAGTCAATTCTCTGCAGAATTAATACTGATAGTTACAATTATTCAAATGCCAATTAATTACCTTATTAATAATGGTGTTATAGTGATCATCACACAGGCAGCTTTCTCCCTTAACAGGTACAAACTGAGCTTTGAACTGAAACCCTCTAGAATAATAATCCTGGCAAGTGTGATACAACTATTAAGTAGTATTTCAATTTACAATGTTCAATGGTGCTGGGGCATTTAAATAGTTTTAATGGAATTCATTTCAGAAGTATTACCTTGCTGAAAAAAGGAATAATACTCCAGATCACCAATGTTCAGATGATGGCATTGTAGGATATGCTATGATTTTTGCTGCTACTGTTTATTTCTTTATATTTTTTTATTTTATAAGCCACGTTGTGTTTATGCCAATATACCAAATAAGTTTATAGATTACCTCTTTAAATATCAGTTCACCAAACTAACATACAGCAGTGGCAGCCTGTGCTAGGCTAACTGTTCTCTATCTCTGTGGTGCCAAGTAATAAGAATCATCTTTTCACATTTTTCCAGTTATGGTCAGGTGTGAGTAAAAGTGAGTATTTGCCAGGGGAACAAATATGGCAGTTAGAGATGTGGAAAATTTTTGACTGAAACTTTGTGAGTTCAAAACAGAGTGTTTTGAGGATTTTGGAAGTGTTTCAAACCCAAAGCACTTCCAAACAGTAGTTTTACATATGAAATGGAAAAGTCTGCAGTTTCACATGCAAATAATTTGAATCAAAACAGTTTGAGTGGCCCAAGTGGCAGAGAGGATCTTAGCCTTGGATTTCAGACTGACTATAGAAACACAGTGAAGTTTTTCCTTGCAAAAGTACCAAGCTTTTATATGCATACTGATATGAATTATGATTCAACAAGAAGTAGTTTAAATTTATTTGAAGATAATTCAGATAGTGATTTTATCATTTGACTATTAGTACAGTGTAGTAGTTTGGCTATTGAACTGGGGCTGACATGCAACATTTGCAAGGGAAAGAAATATAATTGTAATATATTTAATAATATAAGGAAAATGCCTATAAAAACTCAAATGGAACTCTTATAAAACAAAATCATTTGTCTTTAATAGGAATAAATGAATTCCTATTAAAATGAAACATTTATTTAAAAACTACCATTGTGCTTCTGAATAACAATTTACAACAAAATACTTTTCAAAACTCAATCCTAGAAACTGAAATTAGATCAAGGATGTGTATTGGTTCTTAAAATAATTTTTCATACTTTTATCAAAAATAAAAGCTCACCAGAATGAAACTATGTTATTTGAACAATCCAGTAAATTGAGCTAAAAAAGTCATTCACTGCAGTTTGAATGTAAAGTTACTGCAAATAATTTCAAGTGCCTAATTGATCTTAGCTGATTTTCTAAGCTCTCATGTAAATAAGTATGCTGAAGAATTTTCTTCCTAATGAAAATTTGACTTCTACCTCTAATTTATTCAAAAATACTTTCTGATATATATTTGAACATCAGGATTCTGACTTTTCAAAGTATTGAACATTTCTGGAAGATTCAAATATCCACTCATCATTTATATAATTCTTTCAGGTTAAAGAAATTCGGCCATGCCGTAGCAAACAGGAAAAGATCTTTCACAAAATGTCTGGAATTTAAATTAGAGAATGGTTAATAAACATGGATCTGATACCTGGGATATATTTTAAACTCAGTCAAGAATTGGTAGATAACGGTGAATTCAGAAACTTCTAACATCTGTTACTTTAAACATGCGATTGGCATCCTTCTGTTTTGCACTCTCACACCCTAGGCAAACACATGCCTATTTTAAGTATAGAACTGTTTAATGAATAGGGTTATTCATTGCTATCCTAAACTTAAAATATGTAGTCCAGTTATTGGAAGCCTAGTGCAGCCTTTGGGGTTTTGCAGTTAACTGCCAATTAATGTATGCTTTACTCTGTTGGGGGAGGATTGAGTTTCCAAGGGCCAACTGTAGAACTTGGGGGTGGAGAAATAAGACAAAATTGTTAGAAGGTTGAACTGCCTTCTGGCTTAAATCAGTTAATCAGACAGACTGCATGCTTAAATGAGGCTATAGAGTATTTGTCGTTCTGCTTAGTATATTTCTACATGTCTAGAGATTTGAGAACTGACTGGACAAGGTTTTGATTTAGCTTCAGAAAATTTGATTCCTGATTAAGAATTTAGAGAGTTTGAGCATTCCCTGAAGCATCTCACTTTTTTGAAGAGGCAATGCCCCATACCAAGACATTTCACCTCATCCTACTGACACTGTCTGGAGTCCTCATCTCTTTTGTAAAAACTGGTAAGTTGAATTTCTTTCTGGCCAACATATTTCAAATAGCATTTTTCCCTTTCCTGTGCATTCTCAGAATTCTAAATTTCTTTTCCATAAAGGCAGTATATGGATAACTAACATATTATAATAATAAAAAAACTTGGATGAGATTAAAATTTACATGTTTATGAGACTAAGGTTGTGTAACTAGTTTCAGTTTGGTTAGCTGGAACATAATTCAGCTTTATACCCTTGAAGAGTCTGGAAATCCTTAAATCTTTATTGATACAGTTAACTTAGGTGTGTTCAGAAAAAGTCATCATGGGACATGGTTTTGGGTATAATTTTACAACTGGGAATTATCATTCCATTTTTAATGGAAGTATTTAATTCTGTATCTGTGAAGATAAGAGTGATAGCGCTTGCTGAAATGTAAAAACAAATTGTTGGAGTAAGATGTATGAGCCACATGTAAGTTTCCGTGACATTCTTGGGGGTTTTATCTGCACATGGTTAGCAGAAAGAATTATGAATTTATGATACCAGATGTATTTCAGGATGCTTAGTTTGAATAATAGATTGCAGAACTGATTTGTGGATGGATTAATTTCTCCAATTTGTGCAGTTCTGTGGAAGTTACAATTCAAATATCAGTGCGATTCAGTATTATAAAAATTTATAAAAACATATTATTATAAAAAGTGTTAGTGTAGAAGGGGTGTGTGGGTGTCTATCTGTCTGTGTGTATATGTGTGTGTTTCTGGAAAATAAATGCAGAATAGAATATACATTCAGATCTTAACCATGAACCAGTACAACTGCTGAAAGCATTGAGGATAGCGTAAAATATTACTCCAAGCAAAATGAATACTCAACGTTCAGAGAAATAATAGACTCTCTTAGTGCTCACTCTGTCCCTTGTCTCTCTCCCATTTGAAGTACGTAGTTCTCAGAGATTTCAGACAAAAAATATGTTCTTGCACTAATGTTTGAGATTTCTTTACTTGGATTATTTGGTGGGAATCACACCTGAAATCTTTAAATAAAAAAATACACATTGTACCACTGACCCATAGTCCTTTGCCGCTTCTTGTGTCCTAGAGAAGAATTTTTATGCAGATTCTGATTTCAAGGTTCCGGCTAGTGCAAAAAATAGAGGCTGTGTAGATATTTCTGGAAATAAATGTTATTTCAATCACAAGTACAAGCGGGAGAAGAATATGGAAGTGGAAGAGGTTTCAGAATATCGTAGTAAATATATTTTAAGAGATGTATCTTTTTTCTGTCATTTGGATTCAAAGCTCGGCAGATGTTAAGCTACTCATTTTTTTTATTTAGCATTGTACATTTGTCTTGCTATTTTTAGAACTCTTAAAAGTTGGACAGTTTTCTATTAAACAGCAAAGAAGACTAATCTCTATTTTTCACATAAGAAATTAAATACACAAAAAACTAATTTCTGTAAAATTATGACTTTTTTAAAAAACAGTTTTCAAAAATTTTCTTAAACATTTGATAATGATATCATGATAATGAATGGGAACCAGTTTGATGTAGTAGTTAAGGCATCAGGCTAGAAACTATGAGACTGAATTTAGTCCCATTTTAGGCATAAGCCTAGTTGCATAACTTGGGCCAGTCATTTTTTTCTCAGCCTTTGGAAAGAGGCAATGGTAAATCACTTCTGAAAAACCTTGCCAAGAAAACTGTAGGGATTTGCCCAGGCAGTTTCTAAAAACTGGACACCAGCAGAAAGAAAGAAAAATGAATGAGGATGATTTACTTTTGATGTAATAAAATTTAGAAGATGCTCAACAAGAGAGGTTTTTTGTTTGTTTGTTTCTGTTAAGGAAAGACATTCTAATTCATTCTCAACTCCTGCTAGAGGAAAATAATCATGAATTTTCTTTGCAACAATATGGGCATGGTCTGCCATTGCCTTCATTCAGGATGCTTTTTAACTAGCTGACAGCCTTTATATTTACTGGTGGTCTTTTGAAGCTAAATCCTTTCTTAGCTTCTAAACCCAATCAAGCTTAACCAGGAGTTGGAAATTTGTAATCAAAGGTTTTTTTGTGAAATTGTATGCTGAAATATCTGTAACGGATCTTAAAATTATCTAAGAAAAAACAGATCAAGCTAATCTGGCAAGTGTTGCTTTTTATAAATCTGAGTTAAATTCTGGCAAGCAACTGCATTGTTTTCAAGATACTTATGCTGATCGCTTTATGATCTGCTCTACAATTTTTCCTGCATGCTGTAGGTTTTAATACTGCATACAAGATTCCACAGCCAAATGGAAAATCTTTCTATTTGTAGGAGAATAAATTATGTGTCTAGTTTTTCTGTTTTATTTTGTTCATGCAGCATTTGAATATAGTAATATAATTAGCATGCATTTACCAACTGGCTGTTTTTAATTAATTTCAGTTCATGTGTACTTGTAACTGAAGTGTGCAACATTACCAGTTGCACATCTGCATAGAGTTCTGAACAATGATACGAGTAGTAATAATCAGTTTAATTAGGTTATACAGAGTGTCCTCACGACAGTTCTCATTTAGTGATCGCTCAAAGTTACAACGGCACTGAAAAAAGTGACATATGACCATTTTTCACACTTACGACTATTGCCACATCCCCATGGTCACATGATTTACATTTGGATGCTTGGCAACTGACTCACATTTATGACGGATGCAGTGTCCCAGACACACGTTTATCCCCTTTTGTGACCTTCTGACAAGCAAAGTCAAAGGGGAAACCAGATTCACTTAACAACCGTGTTACGGCTTTTAAGTACTGCAGTGATTCACTTAACAAATGTGGCGAGAAAAGTCATAAAATGGGGCAAACCTCACTTAACAAAATTCTCAGCAATATACATTTTGGGCTCACTTGCGGTTGTAAATTGAGGGCTACCTGTATAGTATGCATTATGATGATCACTTTTTGCCCATTGTGTTTTGCTTTTTTTTTTTTTTTTCAAATGAATTTTTCCAGCTTGGTTCCAGAGGAGGCAAGTTGCCAAGCTCAAACAGAATGATGGAAAGGGTAGGGCCAGCGTGGTGGTACGCCTGGATGGGTATTATAGACAGACTTCTTGTAAACAAGTTTTGTTTAACAAGTTCAGCCTCTGCCGACCCAGGACTGAGAACTGCACCACAGTCTTCCCTTGTGCCTCCGAAGAAGGTCTTCATTCATCCGCATACTGGCCACGTGCCCATGGTGGCTACCTGGATCCAGACAGTCCACTGTTGGTTTCCAAGAGCATTTTGGGCCCTGCTTTTCTGTGTCGATTGCTTGGCTTTCTGAAGCGGAGTCATCCAAGCTGAGCAAGGAGATATTCCAGCCAGCCCCAAAGGTGATATGGAAGCAGTTGAGTCAAGTGTCTGAAGTATTTCCCTTGCAAGTCTATAAAGAGTTTTTCCCTTATTACAAGTCTATAAAGAGAAAGCAAATAATAAAAGAATAGTTGTATTATCCATTTTCTTTGGGCTAATAAAGGCTAACTTGAAGTAAACAGGCTTAGTGCTGCCTAAAAATAAGTGAGCTTAATGTGTGCAGAGAGTTATATTCTTGATTCCGAAAAGACACAATCACAATTCCCATTGTGCCCTTCTAAGCAAAAGCTCACTGTTGGTATTTTGTATATTTAAATTCAGCACACCTATTTTTTTTTCAAAAACCAATAGATCCCTTTTCCTAACTACCGTACAGATTTGCCTGTATTGGTAAATCTGAAAAAAAACTAAAAATAGTTCAAAGCATTAAAACAGTATTGCAGTGATGGTTACTTCAAATTCCTGCTTAACGCTCAAATAAGGGGACAATCCTATGTATCAGAATATTTAGTGGGATGGAGATGACCAATTCCGTATCATAAATTTCATAGCTGCCAATATTTCAAAGTCAGAAAGGACCTGGTTGGTAATTTCAAGGTGCTCTGCATAGCACAACAAAATTGATTTGCTCCTGTCTTTTCTTCCAGGGCAAGATTGTCTCTTTCAGATTCTAATGAGATAATCTATTAGGGCTGGGTTTTGTTTCGTGTTTTTGTGTGCCTTCCAGTCATAATTGACTCTTGGTGACTGCCTGGAAAAATCTATGCCATTGTTCTTGGCAAAATTTTCAAAAACAGTTTTGCCCTTTCCTCCTCCTGAGGATTGAGAGAAAAAAATGTCCCAAGGCCATTCAGTTGTGCCTGAATCAGGAGTAGAATTCATAGCCTTCCAGTTTCTAATCCAGCTGCTTTAACCAGTACACCAAACTAGCTTTCTACTTTGTACAAACAAGGCACCCAAATGATAGTTTATGTTCCTTCTTTAAAGTTTGCACTTTGAAGTGTAGTTTTTACCGTCCAATTCTGCAAATATTTCCATGTATCAATTTTGATTAAGTGGGAAGAGCAGATAATAAAAAAAATTATTCGATTGACCCTTGTTTGGTGGCTTAGAAGTTAGTTGAAAAAAACTCTTAGTCAGCACATGTACTTATGAGTCTTACTAGATGGACGGGAATATATTTCGAGGGCAGTGTGTATATACAGTAACTCCAAATTCAGTAAAAATATATAACATAATGGGCTGGATCTTACAAACCTCCCCCCCTTTGCTCCTACTCAGTAAAACCATTCTCGGGAGCAACCTTTTGTACAAAATGTTTAGCTAAATTATTATTTACCTAATGTAATCTTACATGTATTCCAATGTGAATTCTATTAGGCTTATTCCTAAGTAAGAAAGTAATAAAATTGCAGCTTTCTTAAGCAGCAAAGGAAGAATTCCCTCACTTCTACCTCTCTCCCCAGTTATGATCATTGGCTAACAATATAGAAACAAACTGCCATCTGGAAAAACATAATTTGTGCTTCATGTTGCATGCATCAGCATAGCTAGGCCTTTTCATATATGAAGTTGTTCTGGTCTGCTCTTCATTATTTAAGCAAATAATAAACTGAGTTCCTAGATGCAGAAAAAATTGCCTGCCCTAAAATATTGGGGGAGGGGGGGGCGTGTTGAGGACTGCAAATGATTACAGTTACTATTTTACCATTTTTACAATTGCATGACTGCATTTGCCCTTAAACATAAGAGGAAGACCCGTAAGCAATGTATAAAATACGTTATAAAAATTGTAAAGCAAAGCAAAATAAAATGAAAAACATTCATTAGAATAGAATTGCTGGTGGAGTTATTGACAGAGGCATGGGAAGACCAACATAAGAAGGTAACTTTTTAAAATACGTCTAAAATATGCTAACATTGGAGCTTGATACACTGCAGAGGATAGTTTCAAAGCACAAGGCCACAATTTCTTCCTTCACACCACCTCCAAGTGGCCATTGCACTCCAGTGGCATAGAGAAAGGGGTCTTTCCTGACCATCATACATACTCCAGTGACTAGGTAACTAAAGAGCTGCATACTTTTAAAGAGATCTTTTTGGCATGTCCATATATCTCTGTAAATTCAGGCTGGCCAGGGCAAAGTCCTGCAGATGAGCCATCTAGGATAGATCAAAATACAGCCATGTGGCTTTTGGGGGTGAGGGGGAATCTTTCCCAACAATTACTTTACCATCAAAGGAAACTTTTTTCTAGGGAACTTTTAACAACTGAAAGTGGATTGTGTTTTAGCATCATATTAAGCAAGTCCTAAAAAAAATAGGACAATGATTTGTCCCTTCCTTCCTTCCTTCCTTCCTTCCTTCCTCCCTCCCTCCTTCCCTCCCTCCCTCCCACTTTCCCTTCCTTCCTTCCTCCCTCCCTTCCTCTCCCTTCCTTCCTTCCTCCCTCCCTCCCTCCCTCCCTCCCTCCCACTTTCCCTTCCTTCTTTCTTTCCTCCCTCCCTTCCTCTCTCCCTTCCTTTCTCTTGTTTGGTCCAATTCTGTTGTTCAACTAACGTAACCCTTTGGAAGGATCAGTTTGTCTATATAAATGTGCACCCACACACAGATTGAGGCTGTGTTTCTGTTTTGTTGATGTTCCTTGCCTACTCCTGCAGGCATTATTTTTACACAGGTTTTGTAACATGATTAGGTAGTTCTGAAGGGTGTTTCCAGTTTTCATCTGGGTGTGATATTTCCAGGGCTTCAACAGGGCTCTGTAGAATGTGTCCAGTTCTTGCTAGGGCCTCTGTTTCAAGCTGTCTAACAAAATGAGCTTTGATTTCTGCCTTCTGGGTCTACCCATATATAAACACAAATAGCTTTTCAGTTTCTTCAGGGATGCTTAGGGGGGAAAATGGGCATGAATTACAGCATCAAAGAAAATGTAATTTTCTTGGAATCTCACCTCATAATTGCAAAGGGGGAGGAGACTCTACCCCCAGTCTTCCCTAGTTCTAGCACTTCGTCACCTGTCTTGATTTTCCTGGCAATTGAACCAGAGGTGGGCTGCAGCCGGTTTGGACCAGTTCAGGTGAACCGATTAAGATTCTGTGCAGTTTGGCAAACTGGCAAATACCATCATTGGCTGGCCCCACCCCGCCCACCCTGTCCTGCCCCACCCAGTCACTCCTCATCTTGCCTGCTCACCCAGCAAGGCTGCTGCTATTCTTTGTCTGGCTCCCTTGCTTGCCTTGACCATACAGACTCTGCGGGCCAGCCAGCTTGCCTGCCTTCGCCACCGTGGCTGTATCCCATGCAGCGCTCTCTCCATGGCCCAGCTGAGCAGCCCTGATCTGCCTGGCTGAGCCTGCAAGTAAAGTCCAAATCCCTCCAACATGGCCCAGCCATCTTGCCTGCCTTCCACCGCAGCTGCATCCCACATGGCGCTCTCCCTGCGGCCCAGCTAAGCGGCCCCGATCTGCCTGGGTGAGCCTGCAAGCAAGGCCCGAATCCTGGCCTAGCTGCCCTCCCACATGGCCTATCATGCGGCAGCCACAGCCCAACTCTCTGCCTCAACTGCCTTCCTTTGCTGATCTCTGCTCCTCCTCGCTCACCTAGATTAGACTCGCCCAGCTGCCTTCTGCTGCTCCCACCCGCTCCAACAGCAGAAGCCTTGAGGCTGAGGTAAGCGCGGCCGGGTGCCCCCTCGGGGAAGCGGGGCTGGAAAGGGTGCTCGCCTCCAAAACTTCCCATTTCTCTCACCCTCCACCTCCTACTGCTTCTCTCAGCCTTAATCCGTTTCTCTCCCTCTGCCTCCTACCACTTCTTGAGGCCCGAGACAAAGTGCCTGGTCTGGGCACACAGCCTCCACGACGGAGCCCTTCCTGAAGAGCAAAGCCTTGGACAACCTGATCTGTCCCAAAGGCCTCGAGGAGCTCCAGACTTTCCATGCGCCTCCACCGGTCCAAGTGCCCTGCCCTTCACAGATACCAATATGGCCAGTTCCCAGTGGTGGTGGCACTCCAGGAGGGAGGGTGGATGTCCCAGGGCTGCATGCATGTACCACAGCAGAGCAGTAGTCTTGACCCCAGCACAGCATCTCCCCCGAGGGCTGCCCGCCGTCAGCCTTATTTACATGGGCAGCTGTGCGCTGACCCCATTGGGATCTGAAGGGCCGGGCGTTCAGGCCAGCGGAGGCACATGGAAGCTCTGGAAGGTAAGGCCGACACTGATAGGAGGGAGACCCACTGCTCTTGGCTGAAGAGCCTCCTCCTGGCACGCTTGGCTTCCACGAGGCCTCCGGGCAACTGCCATCTGCTTGCCTTCCCCTTTGCCTCGGGTCCCTCATCCAGCCCGTGACGGGAGGACGTGTCACTTCTGGGCCTTGCCGGCCAGCAGGTGCACAGGCAGCCCTTGGGGGAGATGCTGCACTGGGCCTGAGATTGCTGCTCTGCTGCGGTGCACACATGCAGCCCCAGGACATCCGCCCACTATCCTGGAGTGCCGCCACCACTCTTGAGCTCACCTTCCACTTCCGCTGCTGCCGCTCTGGAGCTCCACTTCTGCCTGCTGCCGCCGCCACCACTACTCTGAAGCTCGCCTTCTGCCGCCACCACTGCTGCTGCTGGTCTGGAGATCGCCTTCAGGATGGATCAGTTCGTCCAAGCCATGTGTCAGTCCTGGAAGCCATCTTTTACTTTGGATCCCTGGGAAGGGGCTCCATCGTGGAGGGCTGTGTGCCCAGACCAGGCACTTCCTCTCAGGCCTCCCACCTCGCATGGGGCGGCAGGAGGAGGAAGTGTGTGGCCGAGGAAGGTTGCAGCCAAAGCCGGGTTGAAGTATAAGACTTCCAAGGTAGCTTCTTCTAGCCTATGATTCTAAAGTCTCCAAGACAAGCGAATTTGGAGAGAGAGAGAGAGAGAGAGAGAGGTAGGTGGCTTCTTGGGGGTGCATTTTGGAGAAGTATCAAGAGAAATGCCAAAAGGGCAATCAATTTGGGATTAAATTCCAAATGAAATTGAGTCTTCAGGGTAAGGAGACATGAAGAATTTTCAACTGCAGGTTTCCAAAAAACTTATTAAAATGAATGTCTAGAGGCAGCTCAACTCATTAGTCCAGAGGGAGCAAAAGAGATAGGATCTCAATGAGGGTCTTTGCTATTTAGCTCAGGAATAACAGAATAACTGAGTTGAAAGGGACCTTGGAGGTCTTCTAGTCCAACCCCCTGCTCAGGCAGGAAAACTGAGGATGCCAAAATCTGAGCGGACGGCCTGGGAAAGGTGTCAGAATAACATTCTGTGACAAGCAAATTTGAGAAAGTCTACATTTGTGGGAGGTGGGGTGGGACTTGTGCATGCAAAACAGAATAATGACCAGAATTCACTCCTCTGCTTGGACAAAGCAAGATGAAACAAACCTGGAATTTGCTCCTATTCCGCTGGTCACTATAAGTTAAGAAATTTATCCATGCCATTTTTAAAAAAAGTGTTTAAATTTTGATATTTTTCATTATTGCTTTCCAGTTAATAAAGATTTATTTTATAAAGTTGCAAGGTGTTATTTATTACATAGATTACTATTTAATTATTAAAAATAAATATATTTGTTTGCCAACTCTAATCTCCTGAAGTAATCCACATGTGATATAATATTAAGATGAAAATATATGAAAATATAAAGTACATAAAAATTCAATAAAATATAATTGGATTGTTTAAAACTTTATTTCAGATCAAGCAGACTTGAGCATCAGCCATGTTTTCCCCTTCAAAACAATAATTCTATCATCTATCATCTCTCTCTCTCTCTCTCCCTCTCCCTCTCCCTCTCTCTCTCTCTCTCTCTCTCTCTCTCTCTCTCTCTCTCTCTCTCTCTCTCTCTCTCTTATCTACCTAGTCTTCTTGCCTATCAAAAAAATCATCTGCACAGCAGTTGCTGAGTTACTTACAGCCTTTCAGACTTTAACCAGCAGAGGGCAATGCTCTCTATTTTTTGCAGCAGTTCCTGTTCGAAGATGTTTTTGAGGTACAACACTACTGATTGTGGCTTAGACTAATGACAGGGAGAGCAAATTATCTGGCTTTTTTTTTTTTTTAATCCAGTGAAAACCTCATCAGGAGAGTCCTCCCATAGGCTTTTTTTCTGTAGCTGTGCTGCAAGGGCTGCGAAAGGAGACGCCTACCTTTAAAAAAGTATTCTTTTAGAGAGGACCTTATTCTCTTGGGGAAACTCAGAAAAACTTCCTTTCCACTTTCTCTGCTTGTTTATGCTCAGCTGTACTGACACTTTTTAGCACAAGTTTTGGTCTGCTCTGGATTGCCAAAAAAACTAAATGACTTGTATGTTTTTCCCAGCAGAATACTCACAAGAACCTATCCCAACATTGTGGAATGATTCACCAGAACTACCATCAGGTGGAGGAGCTTTAGAAACCACCCCTCCTGCCCGCTTCTCAGATTCTACAGGATTCCCATCATACACATCTGATTATGAACTAGAGGACACAACCCATCTCCACCATCTGAATAATGACAATGGTATCCATGCTTGGCAGCGAGGCTGATTATTGGGCGGGTCCTAGTGACATCTTGTCAGGCCTTCTAATGAAGGGTGGCAGATCCCCCCTCAGGTCACATGCCCATCAAGGAAAGAATGAACATGTATTATTATTGAATGGGTCCTGAATATACATATAGCACTTTTATTTTCCACTGATTACATAAAGAGGCTTGGCTGGCTATATCAATCCAATGGGATCTTTTAGGATCACTTTTATATCAATCCAATGGGATCTTTTAGGATCATTTTTGTTCCTTTATTACAATTAAGTTTACAACGGTTTAAGGCAGTGGCCCCAAACCTTTTGGGCATCAGGGACCGGTTCCATGGAGAGAGGCTTTTCTGCAGAGCTGAGGGGGCATGGTTTTGTGTGCTGGACAATGGGACCAGACCTGGGATAAAGCTGGACTTCAATTGTGCTTGTGGAATTCTGGTCAGAGGGTACCCAAATCGATTGGTTGTGTGTCCTTCCCATCAGCAAGGAGTGCTGCTTATGGCAAATGTGCACCTGATATCTTAGTCAGCAAGTGCAAAATGTGAGAGATTTGGGAATAGGATGTTCTGAAGAACAAGAGCGCTATCCTGTTCAGGCCCCTGCTGTGCCTCCTCTAGACCAGGCTTTTTAGTGGTCAGTTATTATTTTTTTAATTTATTATTATTTATTTATTATTATTTATTTATTATTATTTAAATATTATTATTTAGTGGTCAGTTTAGTGGTCAGTTGATAATTTTCCAGGAGTAAATTTCCAGGAGTAAATTGTTCAGACTAGAAGTGATTCAAGTTATTCTGAACATCCCAGATGGATCAACAAAAATAGAATACTGTCCTCTATTTTGACTTGTTTTTAAAATGAATTATCATAAATAAAAATGTATTTAGTTTTAATCAGAATAAATAGTCATGAAAAATTGAAAACAGGAAGCTATCACATTTAATACAAGCTAGTCTTGTGCCATTCAGATCATAATATGGCTCTGCTCAGGGACTTCAACTCTACTACTCTTGCTGTGACTTACTGGTTCAACTTTAAACACACATACACAAAAGGTTATCCAATTATCTTTATTTTTCATATATCAACTATATATCAGTTTTATATTATTTCATCTCTAGTTTTAAGACTTCAAAATTTAGTCTGGTTAAATTTTGCCAATTTGAATTCAAGAAGTCAGAAGGCAACATATTACAACTTCAGTTGGAGTATAACATGTATATTTTTAAATAGTAAAACACTTGAATATTAGCAGTTATTGTGGCATGATGAAGACGTGGCTTGCTATTGCAATCTTCTGCAATATCCTTTCAACTTTGTGGTCTATTTTAAAGTACTGGCCTTCCCGGTTGATCAGGGTTGCCTGCAGAGGGGATCAAAAAGATGACCATAATCATGTGGTTACATTCTTTTTTAATGTGTATCATGGGCATCCCTTTACAGAGGGAGCAACGATTTCCTATCTTGGACAGCAGCTGCTTATCTTTTTAGCTCTACCAAGGATCATCTGGTGGTGACCTAGGACTGGGAGTGGAACACACTAGCCTGGAGCTTTCTTTCCCCACTACTGTAGTCTTAAGCAATATAAAAATGGAGGGGAAGAGCCATAGCTCTTTAGGTATCCGCCACTCATTCAGAAAATATGGTAGGATCATTATATATTTGATATAATTGAGCAATTGCAGGGGTAATGTATTCTCCTCCTGCAACTGTGGTTTTAGGCATAATCTATTAAATTATTTTGGCCTTTGGGTGTATCTCATTTTTATCTAATTTATTATTGCATTGTTTGCTGAATATGCCAAATCCAAATGCTCTTCTGTTCTTTTTCATCTGCAGAGTCTCTGGGTCCTGGGGCTATCGGTGCCATAGTGATTGCTGCTCTGCTGGGAACGTCTGTGATTGTGGCCTTGATTGTTATCACTCTACGAAAATGTTCTGCTTCCTAAAATTAATAAAAAGTGCTTTCCTCCCCAAGTATACTCTTGTCAAACCTTCCTCTTTCCTCCATGCTTGCCTATTTTGGGAGAGAATAGGAAGAACAAAGGTACACCTGCATTTCAGAGGTCAACCTGTCCTCAAGCCACCTTGGCCCTTGGCCCTGGTGCTTCTTTCCTTTCAGACAAAAGACCTTGAAAATGCGGAGTTTAATAATTGCACAGTTGGATGTTGGGTGGGAGGTACATCTAGACTGACCGAGAAGCTGCTACAAGCATCAAGTTCCTGACAAGAAGATGCTTTGTACCACCAAATATGAAGCCCATGCATTACTGAAAGGCCACATTACGTTCATGCATGCATTTAAAGGCACATATTAAAAATGACTATGAAGGCTTGATTGCTAAAGCAAAAATAAAACCATAACCAGCAGCTTAGCTTTTGATTCCTGAAATACTAGTGCTGGGGAGTAAGAACAAGCTGTTCTGTATTTATTTTCAGATGGCCTGATTTTATATACTGTTCTGTTATAATTAAACAAGCCTTTCCTCCCCCTAAATACTATGTATGCTCTGGCTTTTTTTTTAAAGCAGCCAAGTTAGTTTTCTTAACATTGGATATAATTTTGGGTAGAGATGAGGAACACTAAGGTTAAAAAAAAAACTATACAAACTTTTCCTGTTTGTGTAGAACAACAGCATCATTTATTGCATACCCTTACGAACATGCATTTCTATTTATTTGACCAATAATATATGACAGAGTGGTGCAACTACTATAAACATCAGTGTGAAACTACTCACATCTCTCAAATGGTTAATTTGGTTTGGGAGTTTGTTGTGAAGTAGCATATTATCCCAGGCTTAGTTGGGTCAAGGGGGTACTTGGTTACTGGCTTGTGAGGTTAGAACCACACTGGCCATTCCTACGAGCCATGCAGCCACTTAAGATAAGCTTTTGCACAGTTCTGTTATATATGTTTGGTAGATTTAAAAAGGCGGCTGAAACTTTCCAGTGGTAGATTTGGCTGAAACCCTCCTTGAACTGTATACTGTATCACATCATCTAACCTAAAGTGAGCTCTTCTTTCCATTTACAAGGAGCTTTCTCTACCAGGATTTATCTATGCTTCCTTAGATATTGGAATAGCTTCTCAGAGTATTCAATCTTAAATTGTTCGTAAAGTATGTTGACTTGGATCACAATTGTTGGGCTCCGACTTTCCCCCGTTCCAGCCAGCCTGATGAATTGTCATGGATTCTAGGATTTATAGCGGAACATCCAGAGAATCATAGGTTCCTCATTCCTTCTCTAAATTATTAATATATCACAGATATTGATATATCTCATATTTATTAATATATAACAAGAGATCCTTTGAAAGATGGCTTACTTCTATTGCTACAGGATTCTTCCCAAACCTGACCCCTATGAATGTCTGTGGGGCTAAACTTCCATAAAGTTCAGCTAACATTACCAGGAACTGATTTGTACATTGCTACAATTTTTAGGTGATATTTTCATGTTTTTACACAATCTTATCTCCTTTATTATTTTGCAAGTAAATTACTCAAAGGCACAGCAATGGCACAAGCAAAACATGATTGGTATTAGATTAACATTGTGGGATGGGAATGGATGCTTTCCCTCCAAAACTCAGCCACTTTGGTATTTTTAGACATGTATCAGTATAGCCCAAAAAAACAATATCGTAATGCAATTTGGAAAACTCTAATTTTGGTAGCAATTAAACATAGGATCATATTTTAATAATACTGGTCACAACTACATTGGCTAGGAACATATGAGTAGGTGAGGTTTTTTCCTAATGATTACAAAAGTTTTCACATATTCACACTCTGCCTTTCAAGCTGAAAAGTCTTACTTCTGGAAATTGGTGTTACTGATAATGATAGAACAGAATCATTTAGACCAATGGCCTTTCATATTATACAGCAGTTTCATCTCTTCAAAACTCTGTCATTTTGGGGCAAATTAACACTTTGTTATATTTGTGCCTTGTAGAAAGGGCATTTAATAAATTATTTTAGGAGTATATAAATAAATGCTTCTTGATAATGGCTTCTGTAGCATTTTTAATATGCAAAATGCTTTACAACCTTTTAATCTATTAGGCTCAGGGCCATAGCTGACCATGTGGCTTTTCCAAAATTAAAAGGATCTTGATGCTGTTTATGGCTCTGTATTAAATGATCAGACATTTCTTGTTCTTTTGGCTCAAGGCTTTCCTGTACGGAAGTTTAAAGTACAGACTTCATGCACTTTGCTAAGGGTGCACTACAAATGAGTAAAAACACATTTCTATTACTTTGACACAACTCTGGAGACATTTAATACAAATATCCACCTTTTGTCCACTGAATTTCATTGCATGGGCATTGCATGGGCACAATCACAGAGCAAAGGAGCAAAAGACAGAACTTTACTGTTCTAACTCTGAATGAGTTACCGATGCTTCCTAGATGTAGCACCCATCTGGAATGTTATGAGTAGCTTATTTGGCTGTGAAAACTGCTTTTCTTTTACTTTTTTCAACATATGCAAATGCTTCAGTGTATGCAAGAGACTCAAGCAGAGAAATCTCTTCAAGGAATATTGTGTCAAATATTGCATTCTCCTATACAGTTTAGTGCAGCATTTGCTTAGGACAAACCCCTTAATACAATGGTCCCCAATCTTTGTGGCTTGGCGGCTTGGTTGGGGAGGGGAACTGAGCTGTGTGAATGGCAGGCCAGTGCGCACACACATGCAGTCCTTGTGCAAGTGGTGGGCCAAAATGCATGGGTGCAGCTCGACTTGCGCAAGCAGTGGGCCAGCACACCACTTGTGTTCTGGCAAGCCACTCATATGGCCCAATTCCAAATCAGCCACAGCCTGTACTGAGTTGTGGCCCAGAGGCTGGGGACCCCTACCTTAATATACTCCCCATTCTGGCACTAACTCCAAACACAACTATACTCTGTCTGGTTGCCAGTGGTAAATGTATGAGATAACTATGTTTAGATAAGTAAGTGCAGTTAGTGATTGCTTAGACAGGAAGTAATGGTTCTTATAAAACAGAATAATTGATTCAGTATTGTCCCTGCATAATGTGGTTTGGCATACATCATTTTGAGAAGTGTAGTCTACACAGGTCAATAAAATAGAAGGATGATAATCTGAGTTCCCAATTCCAACCAACTGATCCTTATTTTAGAAAATGTACTTTGCATGCTTCAATCTTACCTTCTAGAACTTTGAAGTTCATAACCAAGACACCCACGTAAATAAATATTGCGGTGCATTTTAACTACATAACATTGCACTTCCTAATTTTTTTGTTACCTCCACCTTTCTTCCAAAACACAAGAAGAAACTAGTTTATCACATGAGCAGTTCAAACTCAGTTCCTAGGAGAAACTTGCTGAGTACAGAAATATGGAAGTTGACCATTTATAGTATAAACTTTCAATGTAGATTGTCCATAACTTCATTATCTTTCCATAAAATCAAATGCTGCACTTTTTTGTACCATTGGATAAGATGCTAAAGAACCAAGTTGCTGGATTTACGAACCATTACATAATTTTCCCAGTTGCTCAAGTGATTAGTTTCTTCATCATGCAGAGTTAATAAATTTACAATCTTCAGAGTATGCAGTACATTAAGAAAGACATTTACAGCTTCTACATCTGTACAGGTGAATGACAGCTTCTCTTCTTTTCAGTCTGTCTTCAGAAAGACTATCCGACTTGTAATGAGAATGCAAGGGAGCCCGATAGTTCATAGGTGAACGGATTTGCTTGCCAAAATGATTCGTGTGCATTCTCTCAAGTACTATATTTCATTGTCTCAGCCTCTGCCATAAATAGCTTCTGAAAAACAGACGACTAAGCAATGATCATTGTCTATTCCTGCTGCCCATCTTCCTCCTCTGACTGTCATCAGTTTTGTGCACTCGGAAACATTCCTTTAAATTTTGAGATCGAATCTTGGGATTCATAATCTCTTCACCCATAGAACTGGGGAACCAACCTCTTTCTTGATCATGCAAACGTTCCCCAAATATCCAGCCTAGAGTAAAAGACAAGATCATGATGGTGAAAGAAATGTACTAATAGAGATCAAATTCATATTGGCTTAATAATTCAATATGCAGAAAATATTTTATTAATTAGTGTATTGTGATGGTGGCTATGCCATCTTAAGTATGAAGCAGATGTTACAACTAAAGGAAATGTAAGAATATAGCTTCATTAGCACTGAAATATCTTAACATTACTGCAGTTTTAAATAAGACTATGACAAAGTATACACTTATTCATTTCCTTGGGCAATGACTGCTGGAATGCTCAAATATACCCAATCTCCCATCCTTAATGATGCAGATAAAATAGTGTTCCATTGTAATGGAACTGGGACATGACTGCATCAGTCTTGTTGCTCTTACCGTCATCTGTCTTTTCCAGAATGTTGAGAACATCAGCCAATTCCAATGAAAGCTCATCTGGTTGCTGGGCCACGTAAGGATGGACACATTGTACTTGAGGGCAATCTGTTAAAGGGAAGGAGATTAATTTAGTTTGCCAATCATTTATGAGAGGGAACTGCATGGGTATTTTTAACAGAATTAGGAGCTAATGAAATCCTGATTTGTATAAAAAACTTGCTGCAAAACATAGTGTGCAAGAATCTCTCTCTCAATGTTTCCAGAAGTAGTTTGCCACTGACTCTTCCTAGAGTGAGACTGATCCAGAATCACCCAGCTGGCTCTGTGCTTAAGGAACAACTAGAACTCAGTAATTCCTGGTTTCTAGCCTGGTGCCTTAATCACTACACCCAACTGGCTTTCTCAATCAATGATACCCATCCTGATTTAAAGACTAGAAGAACTGACATTGCTAAAATCCAATAAAAGAAGAAAGGTATAGCATGCTTTTCCAACCTGTTTGGATAGCACCTTCCTTTTCACTTACCCATAAGCCTGGATGTGAAGGAAACAAACTTTGTTCGTCGATTTGGAGCCAGTAAAATCATCCAGCGCTTCATTTCACTTCTATGTGACATATACAGGAAGAGATCACAGCAGTCAGGGTTTTCCATGCAGTTTTGGAAAGGTTAGAAATTATGCAACTCTTACAATTAATTGTTCCTGCCAATTTGCACATTTTTCTTTTGTATAGATAAATATATATTTTATTCCATTTATGGAGGAATCAGAAAGCTCATAACACTTCTTTTCTAAAAGTCCAGTGACCATAAGATATACAAGAATGCATTTAAAGGTAAAGGTAAAGGTTCCCCTTGCACATATGTGCTAGTCGTTCCCGACTCTAGGGGGCGGTGCTCATCTCTGTTTCAAAGCGAAGAGCCAGCGCTGTCCAAAGACGTCTCCGTGGTCATGTGGCTGGCATGACTAAACACCAAAGACACATGGAATGCTGTTACCTTCCCCCCAAAGGTGGTCCCTTTTTTTCTACTTGCATTTTTTACATGCTTTTGAACTGCTAGGTTGGCAGAAGCTGGGACAAGTAACGGGAGCTCACCCCTTTACGCGGCGCTAGGGATTTGAACTGCCGAACTGCCGACCTTCAATTGACAACTCAGCATCTTAGCCACTGAGCCACCGTGTCCCCTTTTAAGAATGCATTTACATTACATTATTATTATTATTATTATTATTATTATTATTATTATTCCTTCATTTAAAATATTTTTTTCCTTGCAGCATGCGCAACATTAGGTCTTCATCTTAATACTGAATGCTTCAGCATATGTAAACATATTTGTAAATCTATAGGCACTTTATCATTCCCCTTCTCATGCCATGCATCTGCAAAATGACTCATCTGCAGTTATGTATTTAAAAGATATATATGGCCACCCATTTTAAGGAACTCTGGGTGGCTCACAACAACTAACAGTTTATCAGAATGTCTTGCAGAATGTAATGCAATAAGCAGTGCACAGCTACAAATATCTATGAAAACTGAGCATATTTCAGAAACTATAAAAATGTAAATTCTGCTACATACTCCTCTTACTTTTCAACTCTTGCTTAAAGTATGCATTGTTTTTCTAGTTTCAAATTAGACAGGATACAATAAACCTCATACATAACTCATACATAAAAGACTGACCATGAAGAGCTTGTAGTTTGATTTCAGAAAAAAACATACAATATTTACAATGGTCCCTAGCCTGAATTTATATAGCTTGGATGGAAATCCTGTACATACTAACTAAAGTAGGAATAAAATAGAACAATAAAATGCAACTACTTGAGTGCTAATGGTTTCAGTACTTAAAACTATTCTGTACATAAAAAAACAAGGTTTAAAGAAGAACATATTCAATTATATAAGGAGTTCTACAGAACTGCATAAACAATCATAATCATGTTTATGAGACTAAATCTATAGGATTTCTAAACCTCTCATAATATGTTCCATCTGCCTTTTGAAGCAGACATCAGCAAATGAAATGGTCAAATTAGCCTGGGAACAAACTGGTCCACATACTTTAGCAGCCTCCAAAACCCCTGAATTATTGTCAGCATTGAAATTTATTTTGGATATGACTTATGTGCCAAAAACCTGAAATAAAGAGTTGCAGTATCTCCTATTAACAAATATATGGTGATCAAAGAGTATCAAGTATGTTCCTTATGATTCTAAAATGGGGTTAATTCCACAAAAGACATTTGTCCATTTTTATTAAATACCTAAGAAGAAAATCTGGCTGTCTTAAGGGTAAAATGCATAAAGGAATCTGAGCCAGACCCACTACTGCCCATCTGGTTTAATACTGATTACGTGTTAATATGGTAATATGATCAACATCCTTTAATATTTGAATGTACTTTAACATGAATCACTTCCCATAGAGACATGGAATTACCAGGCGTGGAGGGATGTTGCAAAAAAGATAATGCTCCAACACTGGAAGGACGGAGTAACCTCATTATTACCCACTGATTACACATATCATAGAATCAAAGGGTTGGAAGTGAGTTTGGAGGTCTTCTAGTCCAACCCTCTGCCCAAACATATCATTGATGATGTGTGTTCACTTTCTGATTGTGACATGGTTATCTACTGATGCAGTGGAAATTCTAATTAATATTATTCCATGTTATCAAAGCTTACTTATTTTTTGAGAAATTGGGCTGAATAGGTTCATTTATATATAAAAGCAAAAAGCAATAAAAAATTTAAAAAGGAGTTACCACAAAAAAATTCTAATGTGACCTCTTCTTGAAATTCAATTATCATGGGGTGGCATTAGCTTTGTTTACATACAGAATGTCCACAAAATAATTTACCTTCAAACAACAGTTTTGTAGCCAAAAGGAGTAAAAAACCTAGTTCCTTAGCACATTTTATATTCATTTCAGGAATATTCTGGAACAATGTATTCAAGAATAAGAATAAAAAGCTCCCAGTGGGGGAGGAGAGAACAATTTCATTTGGTTTTCTAATTTCAGTATGGGAAAAAAATCATGACCCTATCCTTAATTTGCTATTTTGGGGGAGGAGGAAACTAAACCATTCTTGTTCTGCCCAAGAATTAGAGACTAAAATTTTCTATGCCTAATCATGGGGGTTGTAAAACAGGCAATTACATTAAAGGGAACTAATTTTAGTGATAAAAAATAAATTACAAGGTAGTTTCTGCTAAGATTTATACACAGAGCAATTTCTGAACTGATTTCTGTATGCATGTGAATGAAAAAATGGAATATGGATGAGTTGCATACAAGCAGTTTGCTCACTGATTAGCTTGGAAAAGCTAAAAGTCCATAATCCATTAAACTGGAACAAACTGAATGGGTTCACTCACAGAATCCACATAGTTGCATGTGTATCACTTGCTGTACTCACTGGGATAACGCCTTCAACATATAGCTGACTTCACGGTCATCTGCATTTTCTAGCAGCCTCAGAATAAATACATTGGCCAAGCTCTGTCCTTGGTCCTCCAACTCTTCCACTCGAAGAAGGCCTCGAGAAGCAGAATCAAATACTTGGTACTTGTCACTGAGGCAAATAATAAATAAAGGCTGGGTTACAGTTTCTTTTAAAATGGGACAGAGGAACAGACAGAATATACTTGTCAGAGATGAACCAGAATAAAATATTTCTCAAGATTAGAAGAATAAATGACTTAATCTCAATTATAAATTAAAGGGACCTGGACATAATAAGATCCCTCCTCTGTTGCAAGGTTCTCCTAGAGGGTTACTTCAATAAAAAGTAAGAATCGGATGACCTGGTTTATAACTGAATCCACAGCTTGGAAATAGCCCAATTCACTTTGTATTGCTTTGGGAGTTGGGGTTTGGTGGGGGAGGGTTTCCTGAGTCTAGGTGATTATTGGGAATATGGAAAATATATGCTGGTCATGTCATAATATAGAATTGATTTGATTTGTGGAAAGTGGTCCAATCTCCTATTTATGATATAGCTTCAAAAAATATAAAGCACCTATAATGCCTTTAAGTTCTTCGTTTTCTATTAGAATGGGATAACAGATTCAGCAATGTCTATGGCGATTTTCAGTCATCCAGGTCATGATTGTCCTAAAGGTGCTTTTTCAAAAAGCAACTGGACTTTCTGGTTTTTCTTTCAAGACGTTTCACTTCTCATCCAAAAAGCTTCTTCAGCTCTGATTAAGCAGTGTTTGATCATGATCCAGCTAGGCCTGTGGGGACCTGATGGAGTGGGATGGTGGCAGTGGTGAAATCTTGCTGGTTCTGTCTGGCTCGCACAAGCTGGTAGCGCCGGTGGTGCGTGGTTTGGCGAACTGGTAGTGGGGCAGCCCGGATGTCATTACTTCCTGGTTTTAACCTTCTATGCATGCACAAAGCCTTCTGTGCATGCACAGAGGGTCAAAAATAGGATGTGACGATGGTGCGTGTGCACTTCTGAACCGGTAGAGAAGGTAAGTAGATTTCACCCCTGGATGATGGCATAGATAGGCAGGGGATGTTGCAGCGTTTTTGCACTTGGTCATAAGGAGGAATGTTTGTGGGGGCACTGCAGAGGTTTTAACTTTGAAACCGGCTCATAAGCAGTCTGTTGTAACTTCAAATGGTTGCCAAGTGACCAGTCTTAAGTCAAGAACTACCTATATTCCATTTTCAACTCCTGGGTCATATCCAGCGTCTCAAACTAACCCGTAACACAAAAGAAAAAAAAAAGATACCAAAAGAAGCTGTTAGGAAATGATTTTACCTAACTTGTTGGGTTGGCAATATATAAACCATCAATATAGCTTTAAGACTGCTGTATTGCTGTATTGCATCATACTGTGTCCTGATTGGTTAGCTCTGTAGCCAATGTCCTTAAGAAGGAGCTAGAAACATGGTTTGTTTCTGTTTGATTCTTTTTGATGTTCTTTGCTGATCGTTACTGCTCTTTGCTGTGTTTGCTACTGTTTGCAACTGTTAATGTGTATGACTACAACGACTGGTAAGAAGACTTTGTTATTGGATTATCCCTGGACTATTGTTTTACTAACTACTGCTTTATCTGTGTATGACCTGGACTGTTTATTGGACTGTGCCTTATTACTATTTCCTGAAAGTAAACACAACTCAGTGTATCTCTGTGTTGGCTGTGCTATTTTGTAACTACTCTCAATCGCTTTCATGTGCACACCCTTGCTACTCAAGGGTTGCTCTGCAAATTCCTTAACAGAAGCCCCCAGCCCCCCAAACACAAAGCAGCTTGACTACCATCGTGATCCAAGGCCTGGAAGAACAATCAGGCTTTTAACAATTTGCAGAGAATCAGGAAACCAAGAGCAGTCCCAATCTCAAGGAGGGATATCATTCTAGAGAGCAAATTTGGTTAAAACAATAACAAGTGCTAAAAAGATTTGTCTAACACTTTATGCCTACAGCTAGGGCTGTAGTAACGTGAGATCCTTTGTATGATAGACAGGGTCTAAAATATTATTGTTGTAAATAAACAATATATTAATATATTATTGTTAGTAATTATTAATATATTAATAAACATTAATGACTAATGAAGAATAATTTCTCCCAGAATTGTTAAATTTGTCTAATTTGGACTTACCCATTAATTTGTCTGCACAGTACTAGTAAGTCGTTGAAAAGGAACAAGTAGATTTCTCTAAAGAGTTTCTTTGTACGTAGTGTACGGGATGTTTTAGGGCCATTCATCTGTTGGAGTTCTCCCTGTTTTAGCAGCCAGCGGGAATGAGAGATGATGGGCACAGACTAATGATGGAAAGAAAACAGAGATCATAATCAAGCAGCACTTACTGCTAAGAAAGGAAAGTTGTCCCCTTAAAACAAGGGCTAAGACCTTTGGGGCATTATGGTCCTTGAAGAAATTCAAGGGGCATAATAACAATAGGGTATAACAACATAATCAGAAGGGCTGAAAGTGTGATCTATCTGGAGGTTTTGTATTAAAAATCAGTTAGCTTCCAAATTTTAATAGGATGACTGTGGTCTTCATGGCTACAAAATGATACTGAAGGACTATTACTCATATCTACCCTAGAATGGATGGGACCAGTGGTGAAATCCAATTTTTTTTACCACCAGTTCTGTGGGCGTTGCTTGGTTGGCATGGCAGGGGAAGGATACTGCAAAATCTTCATTTCCACCTCACTCCAGGGGAAGGATATTGCAAAATCCCCATTCCCACCCCATTCTGGGACCAGCCAGAGGTGGTATTTGCCAGTTCTCCAAACTACTCAAAATTTCCACTACCGGTTCTCCAGAACCTGTCAGAACCTGCTGGATTTTACCCCTGGATGGGACCTATATTAACAAGAGTTACACTCTTTGAAGAGGTGAAATGCAGTGTCAGTTTTTAACATTGCTATTATTCATATTACCCTTTGTTAAAGATCTTTATAGTAAATGTGAAATAATGATATAGGATATAAATTATATGGGATGTAGCCAACTAGCAGGGATGGTATCTGAAGTAGTATTGATCTGAACACGTAACAGGGACCTCTGGAAGATTTATGATTAGTCCATTTCCCTAGAATTTCACAATAGATTTTTAATTCCTCAAAATACATCCTGTATCTGTTGTTTGATTTATATTCCCTAATTCCTTCAGGAACTCAAAGCAGCATGAATTGCATTCCTTTCTCCAATATTTCCTTAAAACAAAATAAAAAATAAAAAGAAGTGGACTTCTTTATATGACAGAAGACAAGATCTGAATCCTCAATACTCAATTCAGTATAAATGTTAACCATTTCACTCTAGCTAGTCCTTCTGCAATATAAGCCAAGAAAAGGAGATGTAAATAATGTTCTACTTAGTGAAAACTAGAACACTTGCATTCATGTTTTTTTCTCAAAATTCATCAGATCAGTTTATCTTCGTCAAGCAAAGACAGCCCCAAATCCTACTTTCCAGATAACCTGCTTCCATAAAATTCTGTATGTTCTTTAAAACCCAATTGTCTTCTCATCATGATTTACCAGTTTATATTTATACCTTGATCTTAAATTCCAATTTCTTCTGGATGCTGATCATCTGTTCTGTGCGGCTCATCTTTCTAACACCTTCATTACATGCCTTCACTATCTAAAAGAGAAAGATAATGAAACTTCAGAAATAGTGTTTCTTGTCCTAAGATCCTGCCTTGGAGCTTACACGGCAGTTAAAATGAAGGGGCCATTCTAACTTTTTATAACAACAATAAACAAATATCACAGGGCAATCTAAGTACAGCAATACTTATATTAATTTATGGTTAGGCAAGTCCTTGTCTACTTGCCTTTACTATAATTGTAGGTGCATTTGCCAGCCCATGCACCATGCAGGAGTGGAGTGATATTGAAATTCCCTAAGGTCTTCTAAGGATTTCCTGTCACTCAAATTCTTCCCATTGTCATAATTTCATTTACTGGGAGAAGGTAATGGCAAATCTCTTCCATATTATTGTTAAACAAATAACATGGACATGTTCATGAGTCACCAGAAGTTGAGCTCAACTCAAGGGAAACTTTATTTTTCTTTTATTCATTTTTGATATTTTTATGTAAGAAATCTTAGAAACCTAGATTCTAGATTAAGAAACCTTTAAGAAACCTAGATTGGCTACAGATTGGTCAGTCTTTTTCACTGTGTAAATAGACTCATTTAAAAATATTCTCTGACTATATGACTTTAAACTATGGGCAAAGACATATAAAAATCTATAATGCCCCTAAAATTTAATGTTTCATTCAAACAGGATGGACAAACTAACTCAATTGCACTAAAATATTTGGCTGTAAGACTTAATACTGTATGCTATTAAGATCCTGGCCCCAGTGATATTGAGGGCTAATCAAAAAATAATTTTTACTTGCTACATAACTTTTGGTATGTACCTGCCAATATGTTATGAACTGTTCAACATACTGGGATTCTGTCAAATTGCAAATTACAGTAGTTCTCATTATTAAACCAAGACAGAGTGCAGAGAAGAGAAACAAAGATGATTAGGGGACTGGAGGCTAAAACATATGAAGAACGGTTGCAGGAACCGTGTATGTCTAGTTTAATGAAAAGAAGGACTAGGGGTGACATGATAGCAGTGTTCCTATATCTCAGGGGTTGCCACAAAGAAGAGGGAGTCAAGCTATTCTCCAAAGCACCTGAGGGTAGAACAAGAAGCAATGGGTGGAAACTAATCAAGGAGAGAAGCAATTTAGAACTAAGGAGAAATTTTCTGACAGAACAATTAATCAGTGAAACAACTTGCCTCCAGAAGTTGCGAATGCTCCAACACTAGAAGTTTTTAAGAAGATGTTGGACAACCATTTGTCTGAAGTGGTGTAGGGTTTCCCTGCCTAGGCAGGGGGTTGGACTAGAAGACCTCCAAGGTCCTTTCCAACTCTGTTATTCTATTCTAAACCATGCCAAGTTCAGAATATGTAAGTTGGATGGCTAGATAAATTTCTTAAATAAATATACAGTTTTTATAGTGACCCAATCATATAACTGCCAGTAGTATATGCATATAACATCCACAATGTAAATAAAATATAAAATAATTCTACCAAATTTGAAATAGAGAAAGCATAGTTATATAAAATAACATGATGGCATCCAACTAATCAAAAGCTTTCCAAAAGAGCTCCATTTTAATTTGCTTTCATAATGCTAGCAAGATTGAGCCTCTTCTGGTCTCAGGCTTGTAATGCCTGAGATTTAACTAGGTTAATTCTAGTTAAAGAAAATTCTGGAGATACCCAGTGATACAATATAGGGCTCTATAAGTCAAAGCCAGTTATTTAATTGTACTGTGAAATTTACCGACAATCAAAGTAATGCCAGCAGCACAAGGGGAATGTGGTCCTAACATCTTAGCCAATGCATGATTGGTGTGTTTTGAACCAAGCACACTTTCCGAATGGTTTCTAAAAGCAGCTCATGTGGAGTAAATTGTAGCATTTCAATTGAATGGTGATAAGCACATGAGTCACTGTCATAAGGTACTCCCACTCCAGGTAAGGTCATAATTGGATTTTGTGTGTGGTAAAAATCACACAGTAGCTTATAACAAGTTTTAAATAGAAATAAGTGTTTAGCTTTTTATTTATTTGTATTTATTATTAGATTTTTATCCCGCCTTTATTACATAATAAGTAACTGAAGGCAGCAAATGTACCATACTCCATCCTCTTCCTATTTTCCACACAACCACCACCTTGTTAGGTGGATTGGGCTGAAAGTGTGTGACTGGCTCAAAGTAACCCACGTGGCTTTCATACCCAAGGCAGGACTGGAATTCAGATTCTCCTAGTTTCTAGACCAGCACTTTCCCCACTTGACCAAACTGGTTGCCTATATGTGTAGACCATATGTATACCTGGATGGACTAGACCGGAGGCAGAGTTGTCATCCTCCATGGCCATACTTCACTTCTTATCAGACACCAGTTCAGTTTAATAGTAAAATTTGTAGTTTGGCCTAGCCCAAAAATATGCATTTAGTCAGAAAGGACACATGCTCAGGGGATTCCTAAAATGGAGTTCGAATGAAATGAAACACTTTAAAAAATATATGCCATGACTCAACAATTTTGGGATCATAAAAGTAACTCTGCACTTCTAGATGCAAATCTGACCTATTAACAGTCTTTGAATGGTGGCAGCTAATTAAATTAACTGCTCTCCATGGATTTTTATCACCTTCAAGTGTTTGACAAAAGCTTTGGATCTGAAAGTCTGAATCCGAATTCCTCAGAAAACGCATTTCCTCTAAAGATCCTCACAGGTGTGTCAATGCATCACTAATCAACTCCTGTTTAGACACTTGCTTAAATTGTTTTCTAAAGGAAGTGAATTTTATAAAAAATACTGCATCAGACATTTTCCTGGCTTTCAGTTCATTAAAAACTGCATTTGCCTAAAAAAGAAACTGAAAAACCTAAACAAGCTTACTATTTCCAGTTCCTTGTGAGCCTCAAGAGCAGTGATTTCACGTTCAGATTTTTCTTCCACTTTCTTCAATATATTCTGCACAAAGACCAGGGAAAAAGTTATTAACTTGCTTTATAGAAACCGTATACATTATTCTAATACAATAGGATATTTTTAATAGGGATTTTCTTTAAGTGTCCCAATTCCAGATCAAATATTGTCTGTCTGTACATATGTATATACTGTATGTATTGTTAAGTTGATATTATTGTTGAACAATACTACTTGAATACACATGTAAGACTTTGGTGTTAATTTAGTACAGATCTATTCACAGCCTAATACCTGTAAATGTTTCTTATTGGCTTTTCATTTCCCATTTGAATGTTGTCATCTCCTTCACAGGTGGCACCCACATAAGAATGAAAAGAAGAATATAAATTTATTGTACCTGTACCAGCAGCTTCAGCCTAGTGATCCTTTGGAAAGGCAAAATCAAGAAAGATGAGAAAGGCAGGCCTTTGCATTTTGGATCCAGTTCCAATTGTAAGATCACCTCCCGGAAAGCTGGCTTGTCTTGGCTGCCGAAACAGACAGATTGAGAGAGGTATTTGTTATTTCCTTTTGTTTTAAACCTGTAGGAGTAACTGATCTGCTCTGTTATTCTTTTAATCTATGGCACTACCTTTCTCAATACTCCTGGCCTTTGGTTTGGGTCTTGTTTTGAAAATTGTGGTGCAAAAAATATTAGCACTCTGAACGTTGGTTTATGGTTGAGTCTATTTATAGTATTGGGGAACGGAAAAATAGACTTTTTAAGTGCAAGCAAAAGTAATGGCTTCTCTTGTGTAACATATACAGACTTAGCTGCCTATGCTGTGTGTGGGGGTGTATGTGAATGGAGAGTGTGTCCAAGCAGTTGAGTCAGAGACTTAATTATACATTTTTACACAGTCAGATTATTGTGGTATGGTGAAGCGCATATAGTCATAGAAGACAGCTTTCTATAAGGTGCTTTGACCGAAGGAAATCTTGCTGGAAATATCGACATGAAGAATGCACCTGACTCAGATGGGAAGCTTACATCATTGTATGTGTATACGCCATCATCATTGGAAGACAGTTGAGGCAAACTCTAAACTCTGGTTCAAGCAAACCCTGGGCCTGGTGAGATCCAGATGAGCCACCAATTTATTTATTTATTTATTTTTAAAAGAAGAGAAGGGATGGATGGAAAAACCACAGGCTAAATTGGGCCTTGGAATTGGAACAGGAATATAATTATGCAACACATATACAAAAGGAAGCACATTAAGTGGAACATCCATTATAACAATAGCTTTTCTTTGAAAGTTTTCCCACTGACTTTATATCCCTTATTTGTTGCTTAATTCTCGGTTATGAAGCAACTTCAAATGGAGTCATTGTAAAAAAAAATAATAATCAGAGAATGCACTACTTCTCATCTAATTACAATTGATCTTTTTAAATGATTTGCACTGTCATTCAATGTTTTGACCAGAAGTGATGCAAGAAGGGATAAAGTCCCACAACACCCTGCTTACCACACTTATCTACTTTAGTCCACTTTCTTTCCAGTGGTACTAATTCCTGAATTTATCTTTCCTATGCAAAAACTGTTCTCAAAACAAGAATAATTTCCCTCCTATAACATCACAGTTCTCTAATACTGTTCCCTACTATTAAATACTTGTTAAGGAGCAATTTAACCTTGAATCACAGGAATAAATTTTAGTCAGAATGGCAGTAACAGATGTTTGCTTGTATAGATAGTCCTCAACTTAAGACCATTCAAAATTGCAATGGGGCTGAATGAAAGGACTTAACAACCCCTGCCTGAAGTTGTAGCTGCTGCAGCACCCGCACAAATATCTTAACAAAATTCAGGCGCTTGGCAATTCACCGTCCCTAATGACCAACCCATAAGGACCCCTCACCTATCTTCCCCCCATCCCACCCTGCTGGGTCCCCGCAGACCTTGGGCTGCACAATGGTGTTGAGGAAGGAGAGCAGGTTGTTCTGCCCCTCTGTCTCCCTAGGCCATGAAGCACTGTCCTGGAAGCAGGCAAAATTTTGGAGTGGCCACAATTTATTAACCCTCCTCTGGAACTCAATTTACTTAATTTCTGAAATACAAAACCATCTTTACTGAATATATTTGGTACAGAGAACTTCAGCATGAATCACAATGAATAATTCAATTTTTAACTGTAAATGTTAACTGTAAATATGATTCTGATATTTGATATGATTCTGATATGATTTTCTTAAATGACTTTGGTAAAAATGTTCCTGACCTTATCAGGATACATCTTGGTTCAAGGATAGCAAGGTACTGTAATTATTAGGGAACCTACAAGCTGTATTTTTATTGTTATTTTTATGTATGTGCTCACAATTGTTAGTTCACTTCTTACTATAAAGAAAATTTTTTTCTAAAAGACTAGAGTTATCTAGTCTTTGGTCTGTTCCAACATTCTGAACCAATCTTCATTAACCTAGTAAAATCAGATGTGTTATCAAGTCACAAAAAGGCTCACAATGAAAAGGATCTTGTAATTTTATGGGCGTACCGCTTAAAAGAGATTCTGTCCTTCCATCAATACTGTAGGTATGAAGAAAAGGTATCCTGCCAAAATTAAAGGAGGGCAAGGAGATGCACTCCCCTCCCCCCCACCTGCCTTTAATTATCTGTTATAAAAATTGTGCCATGCAGACTGAGGGACAGAACAACGCCCAAAGGTAATATTCCTCTTTCTGACCAGGTACATGTCTTTTTGTCTTTTATTCTGGTATGAAATGAATCACATGTTTAGCACTTAATTATTTGTTTGTAATTGCGGAGACAATTACATCGGCAGAACTGATAGGTGTTTGGCTTTCAGAATAAAGGAGCATATTCTGAAATGGGTCCGAACAGCCTTGAGTAATCCAACAACAACAGCAAATCATGACCATAAAATGCCTTCTTCGGCTATTGTGAGACACTATCTAGCCCCTGTTGTGTGTGCAGAAACACCTTTATGTCAATCTACGCCTCCCATGGGCATAAGCAGGGGTGGGTTCTACTTACCTTTATTCCCGATTCGCAACGGGGCCGTGCACACTCGCTTCGCTTGCGCGCTCTTCTGCGCATGCGCAGAAGGATTTTGATGACATCGGGCTCGGTGGTCGGAGCCTCCCGCCAGTTTTACTACCGGTTCTATATAACCGGTGTGAACCGGGGGCAACCCACCACTGGGCATAAGGCTTGCCATTGGTTGTTTTCCTGCATACATTATAGGTTTAATTAATGCTCTTGCTAGATCTTATATTTGAGGTTGATTTTAACCATGTTATTGTAATATTGGTACTGATGAGTCAATACGAAATGCTTGCATCTACCTCTGTTCGTCTTTTGGCTGTATTGTTTAACTTAATTATACATTGAATACAGACATGAGTTCCTAAAACCTGAGGAAAATAAATTCCCCCTGTGAGCTAACTATTAAGATCCTGAAGGTTACCCTTTTGCTGTGCTGGAGTTAAATTGTTTCATTAGCAAAGCCATGCTTGAGAAATTGCACTCACAGAAGTTGCTTGTATGCTCTTTCCTGGTAGGTCTGGTTCGACACATAAGTGACATATACTGAGAAGTAGCTAACAGAATGCTGATGGACGATGTCGCAGACATCAGAGATTACAATGTTCTCTTCTACTCGTTTCTCAAGATCTAAGAGAAATCTAAACAAGAAATCAAAAATTAATCATTCAAATAAATATAAAAAAGAAACATACAATCAACAAAGAGAGAAAGCAAGGATTGCGATAGAATCTTCAGTTTGTGTTTTGCTTCAATTCTTTCCAGCAAGAAGCATAGAAAGTTGTAAAACATAGACTCTAAAATATTTTCATTTTTATTTGCATTGCTTGTTTTATACCACATTTGAGCCATGTGAGTATTATATTTGAAACAGTGGTGGGATTCAAGTAATTTAACAACTGGTTCTCTGCCCTAATGATTTCTTCCAACAACCAGTTTTCCAAACTGCTCAGAAAGTTAACAACCAGTTCTCCCGAAGTGGTGCGAACTGGCTGAATCCCACCACTGATTTGAAAGTTCATTATTTTAAAAAAATATTATTCAGTGCAAACTAACACATGACTATCTAATCATTTTCACTTTATCAGATAAATAAGTTTAAGTAACTTATTACAAAATGTGAGCAAAATATACTGATGGTACAATTTTCAAGCTGAGACAAACTAACCCCTAGACAGATTGTGGAAAAATAAGGTGACAGGAATTTAGTGAAAGATTGTTTTTGTTTTTTTAATTAATGACCTATTCTTGACACTATTCTCTGTAAATTAAAGATTTTTGCCCTCATTTCATGGGTAGGGAGAATAGCATACATACATGACCACATACCCATGGCTAGATCTCTGATTCCCAGGAAGAGTTGTAGCTGTATAATGAGGAGTAATATAATCCTATTATATATATGTGTGTGTGTGTGTGTGTGTGTGCACGTGTGTGTGTGTGTGTGCAGGAATTAACTAATGTACATTATGACTGATATTCACATAACGACTGCAGTAAAAATCTGGTAAATACATAGAGAGAAAGCCGGAAAATTTAATAGTTCGAATTCATTCTAAAACATTGCTACTCTGGAATTATTTATGTCATATGAATCTAACTCTTGACAAATGAGAAACCTATCTAACCCGACATTGTTTTTCCACAATGTTCAACTGAAAAGACACACTGTGTTTAATTCTAGAGATAATATATGGGATAAACAGGGCTATTCTTAAACACATTGCCCCTCTGACAGTGCCTGCAGGAGGAGTTCAAAAAGGAGCAGGACTGTGGAAATAAGCAGTGAGGTTCCAACTATCATGGTGACATCCATAATTTCCACAACTTACTAAGTTCACACTTTCCTATAGCAGCAAGAAAGTGGACTCGTCTGATGCAGTTTTTATTTAAATGGCTGCTTCTGATGCAAAAGATATAAGATTTAGCAATCTTACCATTTCAGAGAAGCAATTTTGAACAATACTGTACATTTTACTAACGCTATTAATGATCACCATCTGTCCCTTTCAGAGAAGATGAGGAAGTTTCTACCCATGATAACAATAATTTAAGGATTTACCGTTCACTGACTGCCATGACATCCAGAACATTGGAGAAGAGGATGTGAGCCTCTGAGGGATGCAAAATCTTTTTCAGTCGATCATTTTCCATGAAATGACATATCAATAAATTCAAACTTTTGTAGTATGAGGCTTCTGAAGTGACCAGTTCAAACATAGCCTGTAGGAGAATTCCAAAACTATATTATGAAATCATGGTTCCGTACCCTCCATTATTGTTAATTAACTTAGTTTTATCAGAGGGACAGGGTGAAATTTAACCAATCTCTTAATATACAGTATATTTGATTTAGTACCATGTCAGCCGCTTCAGAAGAATATAAAGTAATGGAAAATACATATATAAAAAGCCCATATAATGGCTGACGAAATGAGAGCTTGCTAGGATGGTTTATGCACACTGGAATAAATATGTAGATTCTAAAGACTGCTATTCTGGTCCAGTGATTGGCATGCACCGCGGTGGTGCAGTGGTTAGAGTACAGTACTGCAGTCTGCTTCTGCTGACTGCCTGCAATTTGGCAGTCCAAATCTCATGATGCTCAAGGTTGACTCAGCTTTCCATCCTTCCAAAGTCGGTAAATGAGGACCCAGATTGTTGGGGGCAATATGCTGACTCTGTAAATGGTTTAGAGAGGGCTGTAAAGCACTGTGAAGCAGTATATAAGTCTAAGTGCTATTGCTATCTACACTTATAGCCAGTCCCATAGACTTCAATAGCCGTTCATCTATGAAACAGAACATCTTGTTGGGAACTTTTAAGCAGTTGAATCAAAGTCTGTAGATATAAAAGAGCAATGGATTTTTTCTTACAACCTAAAAATATTTTCTAAATCAGATATTATAGTCTTAGGATGCAAAGCTTCCATTGTTTAGTGTTTTTCATCACACTTTAAATAGAAAAAAATGTCACTGTGTGAATTGATGAGAATTACATGGGTTTTAATTGAAAGGGAAAGGGGAGTGACAACAGTGTTGTAACAGTGAAAAAAACACAGCTTATGAAAAGAAGCTGTATGAAACAGACTGAAGATAAACATTCCATTTCAGCATTATTGCCAGCTTTTAATTATCATGGATTCACATAAAGCAAATAGTTCCTTAATTGCCTAGTATGGGGATTCTGTTTCATAACAGAATAGACAAAATGAAGCAGCAAAACATCTGAGAGACAAAGCAAAGAAGATTGGTCATAATTGGGGAAGTTTCACCAAGCTACCCTTTTCAGAAAATTATTTAAATATATACGTCACATTTCTTTAACACTTCAAATACATTTAAGTAAAATTCTGAAATGGATAGCAAGAATGGAAGGTGTCTTGATTTACTCCAGCACAACCATCCTAAATAATTGGTAGTGAACTGAAACATGAGGCTGTTCTCCCTTTCTGAATACCATTAAAACATTCCCCTTTATTTAATTACCTCATTGTGTTAGTTATACATTGATGGGAATCATATTTGCTCAATATAGCTGGACATAGTTACATCCATCTATCTATCTATCTATCTATCTATCTATCTATCTATCTATCTATCTATCATCTATCAAATTCACATCTCATGAGAAGTGACTCTGGGGTGTGTATAATGGTCAAGAAAAATAATACATGCATAAAAATAACATTTAAAATAGAACATTAGAAATGGACATAATTAAAAATAAATATATATACAAACCAGTGGTGGGTTGCCCCCGGTTCACACAGGTGCTATAGAACCGGTAGTAAAACCGGTGGAAGGCTCCACCCACTGACCCTGGTATCAGCAAAATGCTTCTGCGCATGCGGAGAAGAGTGCACGCGCCTGTGAGGGAAATGAGCACACACGCATGGCCCCACTGTGAACCAGTAGTAAAGGTAAATAGAATCCACCCCGATACAAACCCTAAACAGAGAAAGTGGAATAGTGGAACCATGTAAACAAATATCTAGTTCCCTAGGACCTCCAGGCCTGATGGTAAAACCAAGTCTTGAGGGACTTCCAGAACATCAAAAGAGATAGAGCTAATTTAATGTTGGAAAAGGAGGGATGTTCCCTAAGGCAGGTACCACAGCACAGAAGGCCTATTGCTTTGGACCCATCAAACATAGGTTCTTGGCTGATGGTGTCAGCAGCATGCCCTTTCTGCCTAATGGGATGGGTTAATATAATTGGAGAGAGGTGGTTCCCACCCAGTTCCGTGCCATGAAGGTCTTTAAAAGTGAAAACCAGCTCCTTGAATTGAACTGAAAAGCAAACTGTTCTGCAAATCACAGAACAGAGCAGAGGTTTATATATGCTGCCCTAGCAGCACACATAACTGTCTGCATACTGCATTCTGCACCAGCAGAAGTTTCTGAATACTCTTCAAGGACAGCCTCATGCAGTAGTTACAATAGTCCCATTTGGGGTGACTGGGGCATGAGCTGAAGCTGTACAAAGGCCTTCCTAGGCATGACAGTAAGGCCCCAAACCCAGAGCCACTTAGTTTTATCAGAATTAAAGCTTAAGTAGGTTCTTCTCTTCCAGATCCTCAGAGCCTCCAGATACCTGGATAAGATATTCACAGTATTGCTTAATTTACAGGGGCCGAGATGCATAGTTGGGCATCATCAGTGTACTGATGATTTCTCACCTCTTGGTAATGAATAAGCTCGCTCAGCAGCCTCATGTGCACATACTCATATTTTCATATAATCTTTTTTAGATGTATTATTATATTACACTGTCTTAGTACACATAAATAATCCTACTTGATTCAGATAAAGGTTGCATATAGTTACATGTTGAAAGGAAAAGTTATTTATTTACAATGCACTGCTGCTCATGGGTTGCATATCCAAACATGAAGACACATCTGCATTCTATTGCAAATAGTCAATAACTAGAACTGAATCAAAACAGAAGTCTTGCTCCCAGCAATGAAACTACCAGTACAGGATGGCAAGGCAAGAAATAATGGCCTAGTTTCTATGGCAACAGGGATGCATTCCCTCTTTCCCCTCCAATCACACAGAAAGCAACTCAAAATCTCTGTTAACATTCAATGACAGTGTCAAACAGCTAAATATAATTGCCTATATGACACTTGTCATCATTATATTCTGTAGTTGAGAAATGCACTATGTATAACCACACATTGAAAAAATGTTGGAATGCCAGAAGTGGCACAAAACTTAACAATATTTCAAAAAGATTTTAAATTGCAATTATCAATTTACCCTAAAAATGTCAGTCATGATTGTGATTTTTAAGTTTAGTGCACTGATGATGTTACCTAGTTTGGTAACAAAACATCTGCAAGAAAACCAACAAAGTCAAAGAGTACCAAGCACATCACAATTTTTTTTTGTTTTAGTATTATTTATTAGATATGTGTGTTGCTCATCTTGTCTAGAGGCTACTCTAGAATTATAAATTATTATAGAATTTTATATATCACATGTGGAGTTTTGTAAGCCACTCAGAACAACATTTAGTATGTAAAAATGTTAACAGTCATCAGCTGCACTGAACCACAAACCACATTTTAATGTTGGTAAATGTGTGAACTTAATCATATGATTTAGGAGTATTGCATAGCATCTTATGCAAACCCAAACCATTAAAATATATATTTTTAAAATCATGGTTAACTATGGGTAATATGTTATATAAACTAGCTTCTTACATAATTGCATAGTTATGAAACAAACTGTAGAACTTTTAATTCCAATGTTAGCAGTATATATGCCTCTAAAAATATTCCAGTGAGGTAAAAGAAATCCATCACCTCCCTTGAAGTAAAGATTAACACTAGGATAAAAAGCCAATATATGAGGTCAGAGTATGACAGGTATATTCTTAAGTAAGATTTAATAAAATGTATTCAGATTTTCAGAAGAGGATTAAATATACCCTCCTGGCATGGTCCCCAGGGCAGAATACTGATAAGAAATTTAAATGTAATTGGTTGGAATCATTGCAAAAATATTTTCACATGCTAGTAATTAAATTGTAAATTCATGTAATTGTTAGGTGGCTTTTCAAACCATCTCCATTATAGTCACATTCTTGGTCATTTCCTCCTTGTCAGCATGGTACAAGAACCTAAGTAACATCTCTTTGAGCATGTCTTCCTATTTTTTGCATCATTAAATCACTCCTGTTTAGCGCAAGGATGTCCTGGTGATTCATGTTTTTTTTGTACTTGATGCTCAACAGATGTCTAGATAATTAAACCTATCCATCAGTGATATAGTCATTTTTATCATTATTCAATAATGTTTCTCTCCTTGCTTATGTTGATCTAAAATAATTCAACCTGCTGCAGTGTGCACTTATTGTCACTGGCAGTTAGCCTAATTTCAAGGTAAAGTCATAATTTCCTCATATTTATTTATTTATTTATTTATTTATTTATTTATTTATTAGTCATATTTCTATGCCACCCACTCTAGTCTTATGCCCAACCTGTTTGGCAAGTCCTTAAAAAGCAAATATATATATATATATATATATGCAATTTTCAGATAGTATTTTAACAGGCATTTGTCTATTTATGTGATACCAATAAACCCTGGCATAATTCCAAAGGAACATATTAGTTTTCTAAGCAATTTCTTCTTCCATGATAGAAACAGAATATACTTTCCAACTGCTTTCTTTTCACTTGTGACTTCTTTTGGAATTAAATGAATTAAATAAGGGCTGATCCCCACCTTACTGGAAACAGTGCTTACATGTACATGGACCCAAGGAAAACACCAGGCAAGAAAGAGTCAAGTAACTTTAAAATACAGGTGCAAAAATGATGTACAGGTAGTCCTTGAGTTATAACAGCAATTGGGACCAGGATTGCCATTGCTAACCAATGCAGCTGTAAAGGGCAACATCACATGACCACATCACTTACTGACAGCAATCCCAGGCAGTCCTGTTAGCCGTCATAACTCAAGACATATGAATTTTTTAATTGGGAAGAGGTGTAAAGTTATAGGTATGGAACTTGGGGGTGATGCAGTGATACCAGTGGTGGGGAGAGGCCAAGAGAGTGTCTGAGATGACTGAGATATGCTATACAGAAGTCATAGGAGGCCAGGAGAGGCTGGCACAAATCATATGTGAGAATTACAGGAGGCCAGGAAAGAGCCAGCAGAGGTTATGTATCAACAGAGAGATGCTGTGGGAGAAAATAAAAATAGGAGCAATTTGTTGGGGTGACTTGCAACTTTCCCTGCCAGCTTCCCCACTGAATTTGATTGTGGGAAGGGGGCAGGGAAGGTTGCAAATGGTGATCACATGGCCATGGCTATCTGCAACACTGGAATTGCAAGCCAGGCACACTGGCACCCGGATTGCAATCGTGTGACTTCAGGAATGCTCTGATGCCTGGAACTTTGAGGGCTGGTCCTCTGTCCATTTTTTCAGCACCCATGCCTTTGAACAGTTGCTGGATGAATGGCCCTAAACTGAGGACCATTTGTATGGGGTGGGGTTCTTGATTAATTCAATCACTCCAAAGCAGATCTTCAAGCCTACATTTTGCTTTTATATCAAATCGTTCATAGCACTTAAAATAAGACAAAGTGGAGCTTTAATGAAGGGGAAAAAAACCTTCTCACCCCATTTCTCACTTCCTGTCTCTCAGTGCCAGATTAAAAACAACAAAAAGAGAAAATATGTATTGCAAATCACTGATTACAGCTTGACTGGAAACTAACATCTATCACATATGTCCCCATATTTGTAGAGATAAATTAAGACAAGAGCAGAAAAAGCAACAACAAAAAGTAGGATTAAAGCAGAGCAAATATTGAAACCGCTGCATATGTGCAGGTTCTTGTAAGGAGTCCAGGACAGTCTGGATCATAGGGAAGAAACAGTGATGGGATCTGATTGAGGGCAATAAAGAAAAAGTCCCATCCTGCTTGTCTTGAATCACTGGCGGCTCCCATTCAGATTCATAATTAAAGATAGTTAGGTGGTTCTTTTTCTTAGACGCTACCACCCAATGTGTTTCTATATGGTATTACAAACTACTATTTATACCTCTGTCTTTCTTGTAAAAACAACAACAACAAAGACTTTCCGGTAATGGTTAAGAGACTATCCTGGGCAAAGCAAACACAGATCTCCACCTATCATGCTTCTAAGCAAGGCCTAGGGCCCTTCCCATCATTCCCAGTCTAGCAAGTCTAGGAAATGTCCAGAAGACAATTTAATTCCTTCTCACTGATATCCTCTGAGAAAGCTTCCACCACTACATTTTAGCTGCCACTGCAGTAAAAGCTAATTCTCAAGGTTTGTTTCTCATTGTTCTCTGAGCATATAATCACAGTTCTATGCTCTGTATTAAAATAGTCTCTCCTGACTCATTTCAGAATTGCCATAATCTCCCCCGTTTTTATTTGGTAGATTATGTAGAGTTATTATTTAAAGAGAATAGAGTTCTTCAAATCCCAATCTTAATGACTTTGTGGCACATTCATAAATTGTCTTTGCAACAACACAGATAAGGTTTCCCATGCCTTCAAATGATGGATGTGTAAAGGTATCATTGTCCCTGTTTAGTCACATCTTATCTGACGAAGGCTGGAATAACGCATATAATGGGGAATACTAATGAAAACAACATCCTTGTATTTTCTATAATATCTTTGCTGTTTTTATATATATTATACAGTCTTTTTTGCAAGATTTGATCTTGATATACACTTTTCTTTACTTATATTAGTTTAACATTAATTTCAGAATGGCATGCAATATTTGAACACTATTCGCAAATGGAAAGAAACTGCAATAGGGCAAACCATTCCTAAGCATTAGGCACAAGCTATGTAAATTAAATTATATTTTTGCTCAGACCTGGTCACACTCTGTGATTATTAAAAAAAAGTAGCATGCTTCATTTTTTAATGCAAGACAGTTTGTGCAGGGGAGAAAGCAGGAGACCGTGAGTTTTACTCCTTTCTTAGACACCACTGGATGAATTTAGGCCAGTCAATCTCTCTGAGCTCTAGGCAGAAGGCAATAGCAAACCACTTGCAAAAATATTTGGAACTGACTCTTTTGTGCAAGCGCAACAAATGTTTTTCATATCTCCCAGATTCTGAACTTGAACTAGCTGAACATTGCTAACCAGAATATTACATTTAATGGAAAATATAAAGCCAAGTACGGAAAGTCCTCAGTTTACGATCACAATTGAGGCCAAAATTTCTGTTGCAAAGTGAAATATTTGTTAAGTAAGTTTTGCCCCATTTTATGACCTTTCTTGCCACAGTTGTTAAATGAATCACTGCAATTGTTATTACAGTAACACTGTGATTAAGTGAATCTGGCTTCTCCATTGACTTTGCTTGTCAGAAGGTTGCAAAAAGTGATTACACAACCCTGGGACAACCCTGTCATAAATGAGTCAGTTGCCAAGCATCTGAAGTTTGATCATGTGACCATGGGGATGCTGCAATGGTTGTACATGTGAAAAACAATCATGTCACTTTTTCCAGTGTCACTGTAACTTCAAATGATCACTAGATGAACTGTTATAAATCAAGGACTACCTGTACTGAAGGACAGAGGCAGTACTGACTGAGGGCTTCTCATTATTCCTACAGCTCTTCAACTAACTTTAGAAGTTATTAAATCAGCATAACTCTGAGATGTCATTGATGTGTAGTTGATTTGAAGATTATGGTGAAATTGACAATATGACTGGCAATAAGGTCCACTAAAATCAGGTGGACTTGATACTAAAAAGCTCACTCTGTCTTTATGCCTTTTGAAAGAAGGCTATCTGGGATTAATTTTATGGGCAGTCGGAAATGAATAGTTAAATCTTACACATTATACATAAATCAGCAAGAGTGGGGTATCTAATATGGAATAAAATTCTATTTATAACAGAGATCTTGGCTTCCGCAATAAATTAAAGCTATAACAAGTCTATTCTCAATCATAACATAATTTTAAAAATTACGTAAGAGTGACCTAAATTCAATATCCAGAAATAATGAACAATTTTTAGCGTTTTTAAAGGATAAAAATGTGCTGGTATGTATTAATCACGATGGTACAGATTCTCATGATGTGCAATTCAGAGCCCAATAATCATATTCCAAGACTTTGCTACACTAAACTATGAATGCATTTGTGCAAGAAAATAAAAAGATCATGCTAAGAAAGAACAATGATTGAAAAATCCACAATATATGGTTTTAGAATGTATAATATTATATTCAACTTCTAGAGATGGTTTTCTAACACTGGTGTCTCTAATTTCTCTACTCAGTAGTCCCCAACCTTTGCAGCTTGGCAGTCTGGCTTGGGGTGTGTGTGTGAGGAAACCGGACTGTGTATGTAGCTGGACTTGTACAAGTCGAGCTGCATGTGCGTGTACAAGCGCATTGGCCTGCTGCTCATGCAGCCCAGTTACAAATAGGCCACAATGCGGTAGTGGGCCACAGGCTGGGGTTTTGGAACCCTGCTGTACTGGAATCAATAATTCCTAAAGTGTTTGTTTTTTTGTTTCTCCCAGCTTTATTATTTTTATAAATAAATAAATCCTAATGTTAGTTTTTATCAAACTACTCAGGCTCTGATTTTTGCAATTCCCTGGGTTTTTCTAAAACTTCTTTGCAAAATAGGAAGGTACGTTGTGTCAATGGATCAGCATTTTAGTAATACGTTATATATTTTAGTTAAAAGATCATCAACAATGTAACATTCAAGGTTTTAAAATGCTTTGGGGTGATTGACCTTCAATGACGTCTACTGTTGAATTTGTCAATCCATCCCAGTAAATCCTTCTTTAATTAGCAGATTTTTCTCTTTTAAAAACAACCTGAGCCTGGACTATGACCTCTACACATTGATGTTACTTATTCACTAGCAGCTCACTCCTGATGGAACAGCTAGAGCCAAGGCTGAGCAGGATCAGAATGTTCTTTAATATATATATATTTTAAGGAAAAAAAATGAAATTAGTTCAAAATTACATAAAGAAGTAAACATTCTAGTAATGTTGATATTACCTCTTGAAGCTTGATTTCATCTGGCTGGAGAATATTCAGAACACCACTGCTTCTGATTTCTGGAAGATCTTGCCATAAATTGAACCTTGAGGTAGAATTCCTGAGCAAGTTAATCTGGGGGACAGTTTTGTTTTCTAACACATCTGCAGTTTCAGTTTCTGTTGGTGACTCTTCAGTAGTTGAGCCTTCTTCAGTATCTGTCTGGGAATCCTGCAGCCGCCTGGTTTCAATCTCATGACGTGTGGATTTATCCCGATATTCTTGATATAACAGACCTAGAAAGTCAGAGAATGCATAGACTGTTACTGAATTAACCCCATATTGCCTGTGAAATGAAGATGTTTCAGAATTTTCCCTCATGAGACAAATCCAGAAGTAGAAATAACCAAATTGTAGGCACCATATAAAAAACCCAATATAACTTGAGATAATTGTAGGGCAGTGTACTGCTGAGTGCTTCTATGGACTGAGACTATAGGCTCATGGCCATATCAATTTGCTCTTCCTTCATCCCTGAGACTGGAGGAAACTGCCTCAGAGTTTATATTGATACACTCATGGTCAGCCTTTAATATGTCTCAATTATGAAACTGGGCACTGAACGAGGCAATTTAATGTGAGATAAGTTTCAGAGCATGATCACTGGTTTCCTCTTTGTAAATTTCCCTTTTCCTTCTTCCCCCAACAATTTCACCTACCAGCAAGAAAATCATTTAACTACTCTCTGAAATTTGTGTGTTTGGGGATGGGTGAAGCCATATTTAACTGGGAGTAACAGATAAACCTTTTTCTTTATTCTCTCTTGGATTTGTTTTTTCTGCCATTTCTTTTCCTTTCTTTTCTGTCGTTTTTATGTTTTTTAAATTGTTTCTTGTTTTTAAATGTTTTTAACAATTTGTAAACTGCCCAGAGTCATTGGCAGTCAGGTGGCATATAAATCTAATAAATTATTATTATATACACCAAAGCTGCCAGTTCTTAGTTGGTGTTGGTCTTCATACACATTGAGTTCTTCCCAAAAACCTAGAATAGCGCAATATATTAGTGTTGTATATGTGCAAATCCAGGCAGTATGGCCTTTTGTAATTGACAAGAGGGAAATTTTGTCTATTTTCAAATTTTCTAAGTGTCATCCAAGATTTTTTGGTATAATACCCAGTGTACTGATAAACACTGGAACCTCAAAGCCACTTTATGCCATAATCTTTCAACTTCAATTGTCCCAATCTTAATACTTTGTGATCTTCTCCAGTTCTTATTTTCTATTCTGCTATCTTTTGATAGTAGAATAGAACTATTCTATTGATTACCTGCACTTTCTTCTTTTCTACCACAGTTAAATCTGGTGTGTTATAGGCCAAGAGTTTATCAGTTTGTATTCAGAAATCACATGGTATTTTAACTTGACTACTTTTTCAACTATATGTTGCCACCAATTTTCCTTTACTGGCACATGGTAATTTTTACAGATGTTCCAGTGAATCATTTTGCTGACTGTGTTTGTTGTTATTTATAATCAGTTGAGATCTTGCACAAGCTGAGTATATGAACTGCTATTTCTTCTGCTTCTTTGGACAATCTGCACTTTGAATAATTTGATGATTTTTCAATTCTGGCTTTGATTCAATTATTTTGAATAACTTGCTCTTGAACAACCAAAATCAAGTCTTCTGTTTCTTCTTTTTTAATGTTCCACTTACCAGGTGTTATCTTTATCCACGTTTCACTCAATCTTTTGTCGAAATTGACCATGTAATGCTTTTTCTTGCCAGCATTCTGTTCTTTATTATATTATTTCAATATTCACCTTTTATCTTTAAATAATCAGCCAATGCATGCTGTTCTTCTTTGACTGTATTTTGACTTGAAGTAAATCTTTGCCTCCATTTCTGCAAAGCAGGTATAATCTAACAATATTACTATGAAGTTGTAATGCATAATAAATAGTCACTAGTTTTTTGGTCCGAACTGTTCTGTTCAGTTCAGTTCGTGTCCAGTTAATAATTCCAGCAGTGTATAATATCAAAAATATGTCCTAGGTATTGATGGCTTTGATGATGTTTCCATCAATTTTGTCTTTACCAATTATCTTTGGATGTCTAAAATGTTATTTATCACATTTTAACTGATTCATGCTTCATGTTATCCAACTGTAAAATGCCCAGACAGGCTTCATCCTGATGGCTCCTGATGGTTTGGCCATTTGACATTTCAAATCCATTACTGTTTGTGATTTTACCTTGATTTATTTTCCTGAAACACATTTCTCTAGGCCAAATCCATTACTACATCCGTGCTAAAAATTCTTAGGATATTTGTCAATGACTAAATTTCAATTTCTGATTTTTCATAAAGCTATAGATCCATATAAAGCAAATTATTTTATTATTTAAATAAACAAATGTTATATAAAAGCTTTATTATTGTTTTTGTTGTTTAATGGCCAAGATTTTTTTTCCTTCAAAATAACTGAAATTGGGATCATAGCAATGATAAATAAGAAGGGTGATAATGAGTCACATGGAAGATGCTTCTCTTATTGTTGATAAGCTCACATTTTTCATTTTCAGCCACCAATTCTGTCTTCCATTGCTTCATTATTTTTTCTATAAATATTCTAATGTTTTTACTGACACCACCTGTTTTCAAACATTTGATGGTCCAACTATGTGGTAATTAATCAAACAGTGTTTTTATAATGAATCCAGACTATATGTAAATTGGTTTTTTGCCTTTTGCAATGCTCCAAAACAATTTTATCAATCAGAAATTGATCTTTTCTATCTCTGTATTTCCTTTTATTTCATTTCTTTTCTACTGGGATTTGAAATATTGTAATATTGTTATTTTCTTCAAAATCAGGGATGTCAAACTGGCGGCCCACAGGCCAGATAAGTCAAGTGCAAGTTATGCCCACCCCAACTCAGCAAAGGGGAAAAACATTGTGATACATCACGTGATGGCAATGTGACGCTGTGAGTTTGACACCCGTGTTCTAAATAATCTCAGGTGCTGACTGCTATTATGTCCACGAATAATTTATATATTTTAGGCAAGCATGTTATTGGCCTATAATTTTCTGATAGATAATTTTCTGTCTTTTTGCTGGGTTGTTTTGAATTAGCTTTGCCAGCTACTAACCAATTTCTGATGTCTCCTTTATGCAATACTTCATTAAGCTGTTTAGTTATAATTGAATGTAAGTTGTCAGATATTTGAGCCAAAAGCCATGCAATTGATCATGTCTAGAAGATGTCCAGTTTTTAAATTTTTTCACTCCATTTTAACCATTTCTGCTATTATTAGTTTTTCCATTTGATTTTGACTAAATTCATCTTTAATTCTTTTATCCATCCAGAAAATGTAATGTCTGCAAAGCAGCTGAAGAAATAGTGGACCATCTAGTTAGCCATTGCAAGAAGAATGCATACATTGAATACAAACAATGGCATGCCAAAGTAGCAACAATGGTGCATTGGGACATCTGCAAAAAAATACCATTTGCCTGCAAGCAAGAACTGGTGGGACCAACAAAATAGACAAAGTAATAGAAAACGATGAAGTTGAAGTGTTCTGCGACTATAGAATTCAAACAGACTATATTATCTGCTACCTAATACCCTAAACCTAAAACTGTCAATATGAAAAACGAAAAAGTCTGGAAATTATTATTAAGAGGGAGCTGAGTCACTATAGTGGTGAATGCCTCCTTGGGTGAGGGGCTGGTATACCCTGCTTTGAAGGAGGAGGTAATGTACCCCCTCTTTAAGAAGCCACTACTTGGTCTGGGAATTTTTGATAACTAATGGCTGGTCTCCGTACTTTTATTCTGGGGGAAGATTGCTCAGAGGGTAAAGGGTCTGGAGTTAATATACAGTCACCATGCTTTATTGAATAAAAAGTGGTTGGATTTGTAAGAAACACAGAAAGAAAAGGAATAAAAGTAAATTATAGCTTAGAATATTATATGAACCCCATTTCAGGATGTGCATGAATGAAAGACAGCAGATAAAACAGAAATAAGCTTATAACATTTGATTTGGGAAATGGAATTTGGTGCACCATTTTCTATTAAGTATTTTGAATTAGGTTTAGAATATTTCCAAACAGTCCTCCTCTCTTATGTACAAAGGATTTGTAACTGTTACTAAGCAATACACACCAACATCCAAAACTACTTTACTTCTGTATGATTTCCAATAAAGTTACAATTTTATTCTTTCTAATTACTTCTCTAATTGCACCATTCTTACTCTTATATAAAAGATAATTTATTTTCCTGGCACAGAATAGGACTAGGGATGAAACTTCCACTCTCCATAAAGTGGTTAATAGAATTATTTAAATAACATAATAGGTGAAACACAACAACAGTATTTTATTTCCATCTATCAAATTCAAATGCAATCTGACCTAGAATTACACAGTCACATGAAGAGAAATTATATAGTGAAAAGTTTTTAACATCTCATAATTCCAAAGGTATGAAGAAATTCAGTAATATTAGTTGTTTTCTGCTCTTCAGAGCAAAATATGAAATAAAACTGAAACAAAATCATTACATTAAAAAAACCAAAATTAATCATTACTATTTAAATAAGCCAAAACTACTTAAAAATCTATCATGAGCAATTCAGATTTTACTGCATATTTAATGCCTTCAAATTTAAGCTATAACAATATAGGACCAGTCTTGCATATGTTATGAAATGCTGCAGAAATATAAGAACGCTTTCACAATTAACATCAAAGACCACTAAAAACATCAAATAAAAATGAAACATGTATCATCGTCATCAATTTTCATCTTTCTTAGAAATTGCAGAAATTTGGTATTTAATTTTTATTGGCCCTGCTCTATAGAATGAAATCTTGCAGTAAGCATCATCGAAAATATGAAAATATGAAGATATGACCCTCACCTTATAAATGCTGTTTCAAACAAATCTAAATGTCAATTTCAAAATTCTAAAAGACTCATTCTAAAGTCATTCAAATTTCTGCTAGGTTTCTGTCAAGTTCCCTCCATTTTAAAGTTTAGCAATGCTTAAATAATTTTTTCAATTTTATAAAGTGTTGAATTGACATTGTATATTTAAATATAGATTTTAATAAAATGTTACATTTTATTTCAAGTTGTAAGCATTTATTCAGAAGTTACTTTTATGGATCAATGCATAGCACTAATACTGTACATACAACATAACTATATTTAGAAAGATGCATAGTTTGTCACAGGAAAGTCACCATAAAAATGGTTTTCTTGCAAACTGTAAGTATATGCTACAATCACTTTGTTTTTGGAACACTAGTCAAAGTGAGATTAAAATAGCAGTAGGAGAACTGTATCTTGGAAACCATGCTAGCTTCCCACACGTAACTGAGAAAGAGAAATTGCTTTTAGACATGTTATGGAACGATACATAATGTTCCTTGAACTACATTTTTTCTAAAACATATTTTCAATAGTTGTTGAAAATTGACTTAATAATCAAGATTTTGCTTAGCATTAATGTGGGCATTGAATAGTGAAAGATGGGAGATAGGAAAATTATTTTGGGCTTGAAGGTGAAGTTAGATGTGAATGAAGTAAATATAATACTTTGGTATAAAGGGCAGCATGTATTTAAAGCGTTTTATATTATTATTGATGTGTTTCTGCTGCATATTAATAATACAAACTATTTTCAGCTATTCAAATGGTATTTAAATTTTACAATTTAGTTTCCAGCTTATCTCCTTCTCTGCATGTTGCTCTGCTTCAAAACAGTCATTCAGAATCAACTTCTCCTAATGTCCATCCAATAAGACATCCAAACTTTTATCTGTACAAATTTGTGACAGCACAGAACCGGAACAATTCAAAGAAAGCCTATGTGTGGGGAGAGGTGCAGGGACAGGGGTCAAAAAAGGCAAGATGGCAGCTGCAACCTTTGCAATCGTGGCCCCACCCCTTTTTTGTTGTGGCCAGCAAGTCGATTGTTTTTGAACCCTTCCCTTATTAGTTTTGTATGTCAACTAATATTGCATTCCTCCAGTAGATGCCACATGCTAAATATAAACAAACAAGCAAGCAAATAAATAAAAGCCCTTCCAGGTGGCACCCTTGGAACCAAATGTTATCAATCCCTGTTCTTAATGACTCTTCTTCTTTCTCCTTAAACTGCTTTTCTCAAACAGGACAAGCATGGAGGTCTTTAAAACACAGCTCCCATTTCTCAGGATAGCATGGGAAGGGTTCCCTTACCTATTTCCTCGATGAAGTTCTTCCAAGAGTCTGCGGTCATGGGGTGAATCATCTGCAGAGCTTCGGGGAAAGCAGCCGGGCAGTCAGTCTGCTCAGGGGTCTCCTCCGGAAAAGAAGTTGGCCCCGCCATGGAAGGAGATTCGCTTTGGTAGACGGAGAGAGGAAAACAACACCGCTTGAGCTTATCTCTTTCGAGCCTCTTTCCCAGCCTTTGCCCGGAATCCCCGCTTTCCCAAGGCAGCGACTAGGCGGGCTGTGCGAGTGTTTGCGGAATTACGGCAAATCAAAGTGAGTTAATCGGGGCTTCAGCCATCAGCCCCCGGCTGCCCTTCCTTGACGCTACCTGTTAAAGAGGCATAAGCTCCCCTTAACTAGAAGTCCTTCGTTCTGGTCCCCGGGGCAGGAGGGGGACTCGGGGACTCTTTCCCGGAGGAAATGTAACCGCGCTAGACGCGGGCAAACGAAAGAGGAGGGAAGGTAGCCAAGCGGGGGCGAGGCTCCCTAGACGGCGGAGTTAACTCTTGCGCGCCCTTTGGGGGCTCGGGGAGAGAACCGGGGCTCGGGGAGAGCCTGAGGAGACCCGGCGTCAGCCAGCTGGCTCGGGGCGGCAGAGCCTCCCCTTTCCCTGCGGGAGTCAGCCGGGCCCGAAAACAAACTGAACTTCGGGAGCTTCTACCAGGAAAGGCGCAGCAGCCGGAGTTGGCGCTCCGGAGTGAAGAAGCGAGCGGCGACGCGCGTGGTGGCGGCTGGGGCGGAAGGGGCGCCCCCGCCGAGGACGCGCGAACTCATCCCACTTTTCTTTGAATCCCTCACCTGCCAGCCGGGCGGCCTGAGGCCACGCTCTCCGCGGATCCTTCGTGGTCCAAGGCGCAGGCGGCGCTGAGCGCGGCAGCCAGCAGCTCCATGCGAGGCGGCGAGGAGGACAGCGGCAGCAGGAGCGATTCCGGCAGCGGGCGGCGGCGACGGTTGCTGCTGCTGCTGCTGCTGCCGAGCGATTCCGCAGCAGACGCGGGACCGGGGAAGTCCGGGCGGTTGCCACGGTAACCGGGGTAGGAAGGGAGCAGCCTGCGCAGGAGGGGAAAAATGGGGGGCGGAGAGAGAGAGAGAGAGAGAGAGAGCGAAAGATCGGTGGCGGGGGAAAAGAGGCAGCCGCCGCCCCCTCACACTTTTCCTTGTCTTGTACTTGTACCGCTCCCAGGCACCCACTTCTTCCGCCAAAGTGGAAGTTGAAACTCTTTCCCTGAATAGCTGCTTTTCTAAACGACCCGGACAGGTCCAAAGGCCTCCTCAGAGGGTGGTCGCAGGGGAGCGACGGGGGTCGTCAGAGAGCTTTCTGAGCCCCGCCAGTTTTCCTGCCCGAACTGAATCGTGGTTTACGTTCAATAAAATAAAAATATAGGAAGCAAATGGCCAGCTTCCAGCATTATGGTATTTTCATTTCCCAAAATGAATCCATCTCAGCTACTTTCAAAGTGCAAAATACATTTATCTATAAATGGGCCATTTTGGGCCATAATGGTTTGGGATTCCTAATCGTTGTTGGCATTACATCGTGGGGAAACATGGAACCAAAATAGATTTGTCTGTTTTGCATGGAATCTACCATGGAAAGATCCATAAGAATCACAGATCTGATTAAATCTGGGGCTGTTAAGAGGACAAAAAGTGAATCCAAGGCATCAATCCTAATAGATAATCTCAGTTTGTTGTGAACCACTTCAGCCTATTGTAAAACTACAGATAGCATCTGTCTATGGAAAAAGAGAAGTAATTGCCATGTATATTACCACTTGGGGCATAGTTATCAAGGTGCAGAACTAGCACAAAACCCTGACTTTAATGCATAGATCCTCACAATTTTACAGGACTGGGATTCACTGAAACAACTACAAATCATAATCCATGTCTCCATTTGCACTTAGCCACAGCACAATCATGCATTGGTAAGACTTATTTTTCCTCTTATCCCATGACATCCTTTTAATCTAGGCAACAAGTTAAGACAAAGCTTAAGTCATCTATAGTTGTACCTTGCAGCCTCTCAATGTGTACAAAATGTTAGCTTTGTGACTAGGAATGAGCCAACAGAAACGGGATGAAGATAAGAATTAGGAAGAAGAACAGCCAGTGTAAGGTAGGGATGAGAAGATAGTGGGGAAATATCCATCTATCTTGAAAGGATCTCAGAGTCCTTTCAAGTCCATCCTGCTCCTTAATGCAGAATTCACTACACAAGGTTGGCTTTTCAGCCTTTCTTTGAAGATTTCCACTGGAGGAGAACATGCTACTAAGCACTTCAGGAGGCAACTGCTCAGAGTTGCCTTGAACTGTGAAATGGACAGCACATAAATGTGACAATATTCTATTCCACTGGTTGGGAGCTTTTACTATGAGGACATTTCATATCTGAATCTATTTCATTATGGTTTCAAACCACTAGTTTTGGTTTGGTCCTTCAGAATGACAAAGAACAAGTCCTGCCTGCCCTACTCAAAGGCTCCTTGGGTAATTAAAGATTGCAGTCATAACTTAGATAGACTAGATGTACCCAGTTCCTTTAACTATTCCTCCTAGAACTTAATTTCCGGTCCTTTGATCTTGGTAGACATCCTCTGAACTTGTTCCTTGTCCATAATAGACTGCATTGCCAAGAATTGGACCTGGAACTGAAAATCGTGCTTGGGCAAAGCATAGTAATACATGCCAAAATAGCTTTTGCCATATCCTGGCAAGAATAAAAGAGCTAATAAAATAAACATTGCATACTCCCAACCCATCTTTCTGATATTGGTCATGCTTCCTCAAAAATGTGTAGGATAATGATGGAAGACATATACAGATAATTGTTGACTTTCAACCATTTGTTTGCTGACCATTTAAAGCTAAATGTGACTTATGACTGTTTTTCACATGACCGTTGCAGTATCCCTGTAGTCACCTGATCAAAATTTGGACATTTGGCCACTGGTATGTATTCGTTTATTTTATTTATATTTTCTATTTCTTAAGCGCCCATCTCTCTTGGAGAAAGGCTATTTATTTGTGAGCGCTGCAGTGCCCCAGGGTCATGCGATCACCTTTTGCAACCTTCTGACAAGCCAAGGCTAATGGGGAAGCCAGATTCACTTAACAACTGTGTTGCTAACTTAACAAGTGCTATGATTCACTTAACAACTCCAGCAAGAAAAGTCGCAAAATGGGGCAAAACCAGTGGTGAAATCTCAACCGGTTTGCTACCGGTTCGCTGTCCGTGCATGCGTGCCAAGCGCATGTTGCACACGCATGTGCAATACACACCAAAAGGAGGCTTGGGGATGTAAGTAGAACAGGGGGGGGGAATCAGCTGTGGCGCGCGATCTTGAGAACCTTTTTAAAAAACCTTTTTAAAACATTTTTTACCATTGGTTCGGGTGAATAGGTAGTAGAAAATGCTTTTAAAAACTAAAAAAAGGTTCCCAAGACCACAGCTGTGCTGCGCGATCGTCAGAACCTTTTTAAAAACTTTTTTAAAGCATTTTTAACTACCTATTCACCCGAACCGGTAGTAAAAAAATGCTTTATTTATTTATTTATTAGTTCAATTTATATGCCGCCCTTCTCCGGAGACTCAAGGCGGCTTACAATGCGTAAAAGCAATAGCCTTCATACTTTTGTATATACCTGCTTAGTAGGGCTTTTGCCCCCACCCCAAGTGGTGTTCTTTTTTATACAAAGTCAGCTTATTGCCCCCACAAACCGGGTCCTCATTTTACCTACCTCGAAAGGATGGAAGGCTGAGTCAACCTTGGTGAGATTCGAACTTGCAATAATTGCAGGCAGCTGGTGCTACTTAACAGCACTTTAGTCTGCTGTGCCACTAAGGCTTTTTTTTAAAGCACCAATGCTTTAAAAAAAAAAAAAAGCTTCCCATGATTGCACGGCACAGCTGTGATCTTAGGAATCTTTTTTTTTACCTTTTTAAAGCATTTTTTTGCTACCGGTTTGGGCGAATAGGTATTAAAAAAATGCTTTAAAAAAGTAAAAAAAGGCTCGGACGATCACAGCTATGCTGTGCAATCGTCCGAGCCTTTTTTTTAATTTTTAAAAGCATTTTTTTACTACCTATTCGCCCGAACCGGTAGTAAAAAATGATTAAAAAGTAAAAAAAAAAACAAATTTCCGATGATCAGCTAAATGACGTGCGATTGTTGGAACTTTTTTTTTTTTTTTTTTTACTTTTTAAAGCATTTTTAACTATCAGTTCTGGAGAATGCCCGAACCGGTAGCATTTCACCCCTGGGTAAAACTCACTTAACAACTGCCTTAGTAATGTAAATTTTGGACTCAATTGTGGTCGTAAGTCAAGGACTATCTGTACTACTTCTATAATTCTAGAAGTTTTCTTTCCCTGCTGTGAAACCGACTAGAAGAGGTAAAGCTGGAACTTGCTAGAAGTTTGTAAAATGAATACAGAATGAGCGTTTACAGATGAAATTCACTAGTAAATGGGAATTTATAGGGGAACTTAAGTGAACTTGACAGAATAATTTGTTCTGGCTACCTGGAAGGAGGAAAAGCCAAACCTCACAGTCTGCCAAGCGGTTTGTAAGAGGAATGCACTTATGAACAAGCATAATTAATTTTAAAATATTGTTTCTGTGCAGATCTACATGCTGCAGACAAATGATATTGTAAAAAAAATAAGTTAACATAACAGCAATTGGAGCTTATTATTACATTGCTGTAGAATGTATATAAAAAAGGGGAAAAAAGAGAGAGAGATTTATAATCTTTTTCTCTGACATCAACACTGACTGGATTTACTCAATATGTTCAGTTTGAAAACTTTTTAACCTTACTGTGGTTGTTTGTGAATCATCATTTTGTGCAGCCAAACCAATTTATCTGGCTTATTATTATTCAATGTATTTTACAAATACATTGAATATATTATTATTATTATTAATAATAATAAAATTAATAAATGAAAATATATTATTTCCATAACCAAATTAAATATGTTGTGCAAAATCAACTTTATATATTCTAGCACCTTGTGCTCACATTTCAAACTTGAAAAATACTGCACTGTATTCAATATTGTGTGTTTCCTGGGTAGCAAAATTGTCTGATGGCAACTTTTATGGAGATGAATGAAATGTGTTTTGTTGAGCAAAGTCTAGGTGATCTGGACAATAGCATGCATCTGTCTTTGTATGAGTTTACCATCCACCATAAGACCCAATATATATGAGAAATATGCATTTGATCTCTTCATCTATGCTGTCAAACTCCTGGTCCGCGCCCATGCCTAGTTTAGCAAAGGGGGGGGAAGTCTTGATATGTCACGTGACATTGCCTGCACCAAAGCATGCTTAATGGTTACTTATTATATTTTTATACTGCCCAATAATAGGAATTCCTTAATGCATAGCATCATTATTTTATTATTCCAAATATAATTTTAACAAATATTTTTAAAATTTCTACAATGTAGAAAATTACCCAATATTTCCTGGTTGGTTTTTTTTACCCAAATACTAGTAGTTTTGATCCTACTTAATTTTCAAGGTCACCCAGTTGTGCTAAATACAATCAGTTAGTTGGAAGAAAACTAAGTTGCATATTCTAATCTCTAAATATTTTATCAGAGAACCCGATTTAACTAATTTCATAACCAATTTCACCGTGCTGTTTGAATTTTCCCCACATATACTTCCTACAAGTATCACAATTTTGCAACATATTGAATTTGGTAATAAACAAAAATTAAAAAATGTGCAGGAGAACTTTAGTAAATGGAATGAAAAGAGAAAATGAATTTAGAGGGAAAATAGCAGAACAGATTGGTGCATATGTCAATATTCATCCTAGCTTAGGACTTTTAGTATCTTAAGGAACAGGTTATTACAGTACAAACATTGGTGATTTCTCATCCATGACTAGAAAACCTTGCCTGCAGATAATTAAACCATAGGAAAGAACAAAATGGAAGCTTCGAGGAATGATCCGCAAAGTTATGGCCAGGAAGTTGGGAATATATCCCTCATTAGTAAAACTGTCTTCTGAGTCTTTCCTCTAAATTGAATTGAACCCACTATCTCACTATGCCCCATGTTCCAATCTATAGAGATGTTTCAAAAGGATATAATGATTGAGGATGAAACAATCACTGAGAGATTTTCCACATGCATATTGCACCTATTTACTCCCCAAATTGCCTGTGACTGCCCTACTGAGATGTCAGTCATAATCACACAACTTTCTCAGAATAGTGCATTATTCCAACATTAGATGATGGTATTAAAAAAAAGACATCTAAAGAGTCATATAGATGACTTTGAAAGCATCTTACTGCAGCCTAAAGTCTTTTCATGCAGTCAAGAGGATAAGGGTTTGGGTTGTCATGGGTATTCTTATAAATGAAACTATTTTTATTATTAATATATTATATTGTTTCTCATATAGTTTGCCATTTACTGCCAGACCATTAACCCATTTCTGTATTCTCCATTTTTTTTGTTAGAGAGATTCTCCATGGTCTCAACCAATTTCCTTTTATGTTTCTCAGAGGTATTGAGATGGTGGTTTAGATGGCTTTTAGGTCTGAGCTAGCAGTGCAATTATTATATTCATTTGCTGTCCAGCTTAATTTTTTTTACATGCTGCAGTGTAGAAGGGGAGCTATTTTCATTTTTTCCCTATTTTAGCACATATTGGGCATTTATTTTTATACAATGAAAATTAAGAATTGAATCCACTCTTTTCCATCAACATTGAGCCATCCAGATATAAACTACATAAAGACACATCTATTACTGTGATTTTAGAATTCTAGTAATTACTCCCATTTTCTTTTTGACATAATTGTTCTCATAGATTTACCAGTTCTGCAGAGATAGTTCCCCTGGAAAAGAATGGATGCAGATACATTAACATTTCTAATCCTTCTGGAATTGGATTTAGGTAAAAGAGAGATGCAGATGACAACTCCTTTTGCCCATAAAAGCTTTAGAAAACATTGGAGGGGGATTGTGGAATTATACAGCTAACCCTTTCCCAATACTGATGCATGGTTGCACATATATAATTATGGCAGAAACATATTATAACGTGTTCCTTTACTCACCACATATACTGATTCATACATACTAAGATCCTTGTATGAGAGGGGATTCTGATTTGGCCAACTTCTTCCACCACATGTGGAATTCTTGACATATATTAATGTTTATAGACAAATTGTTTCATCATGCTGTCTAAACATATTAGAATGATTTCTGCCAGAGTTTATAGTTATATGTGATTATTACATACAGATTTGGAGTTGAGATAGATTCTATGGCCCTCTCTTATATGTTTCTCCAAGAGAGTCAGAGGACAGGATGAACCTCTTTAATATCCTTTTTGGTTCACAGATATTTTTCAAGGATTGCTTTGCTTTTATGGTGTTATTTTTCAAATAAATGCTTATAATTCTTCTTCTGTGGCTATTTAAATTAGGTTGGAGGGTTTAAGTATATTCCATGTTAGTAATTTTAGATTAAAATTATTCTGTTACACTTCATTTGGCACAAACATGAGTTAAACAGGTGCAGTATAAAATTGAGTTGGGGCCATTTTATACATGCATTTGAGAGAGAATGCATTATGTGAAAAGACTTTATTTTTCTTAAAAATTCTGGCAATGCTTAAAAGGATTTCAGAGGGAAGAGCGAGATGATATCACTAATTTGGCATTTAGTTAATGAATGTTGTAGTCATTTCTTACAGATGAAAATAAAAATGGTATGTCTATTTGGAAAAAAATGAAGCTAAGTTGCAAAATATAATTTCTGAATAGGGTTCTATGTTTTACAACTCAACAATTAAACTTGCTTGCTCTGTTTTACATCAGATTCATTTGGGAAACAGGGGATATTCCTTTTAAAACAATGGTCAGCTTCTTTAGTTATATAATAATTGTTCTCATGAAAAACCTGACATTTTGAGCAGACCTGTTAGTCTGGCTACAATACAGGCCTAGCTATAAATTTATGTCCAGAAATTGCTCATCTAAGAAGTTGCTTACATGGAACTGATGTTGGAGGAAGAGATCAATAATGAGTGTGCCCCATTTTCAAACACTATTGCATGGAGGTGCCAGAACTATTCAGTGAATCCAGTTCTGTCACTATAATTGGTAGATCCATAAGTAGCCCATGGAAGACCATAAAGCTGGAGAAGAGTAGGCAAAATGGCATTCCATCAACCAAAGCAATAAAAAAATAACTCCTTGTTGGCAGAAGCAGTGCAAATGTTGTAATTCACTCAGTGGTGACATAGCGAGCAACAAACAGCTGGCAGCATGCTCTGTTCTCTTTCCTTAAATACACCTTGTACTAGCTCTCTCATTTTGACGAAAGGAGCACCATATTGTCCGCATTTTTTCATAGATGATGTGATGATGTATGTACAAAACTGCAGGATGTGCATTGCGTGTCTTAACACAGAATTTTGTCATTTGCCTTTCCCAACTCCTGGGCAGGAATGCCTGTTTAGCACTTAAAAAAAAAAATCAAAACTGCATGTACATGAGGCCATTTAAGACCTAGTTTAGAAAATGGCAGTCAGGAATTAAACAAGCAGATGCTTCTGTGGAAGTCAGTGCCTTCAGGCAATGTCCTAAGGAAATGGCATTAATAAACCATTACCAGGGCATATTTATGTCACAGTTAATGGAACATGAAGACAAGCCCTACATCTCTCTTTATTGTCCTAAATTCAATCCATTACTCTGCTTAGGCACTAGTCTAAAAGACTGTTAGCCTCAGCTATATTCATGAAAAAGGAATGGGTGTCACCCTCATATTTGCAATGCATGAATCTTAAGCCTCTCATAATCTACCTGAGAATTCTCCTCCATGCCCTACAATGAGATTGGACTGGAACCCCTATTGATACTCCTTCCTTTCATGTCAAAGGGTAAGCTCTCTTTCCTACACTCTTCCAGAGACAATATGATTGTATCTTATGAATGCATTTGAAATAATTGTCTAAAAATTGCTTTAGATCACAAATAATGAGTTCTAATTTATTCACAATGTGATTACTTCAGTGACTTTTTTCAGTACATTTCATGTATCCAGAATTTTTCTTTCAAACCCAGACATGAAACTGAAGCTTAGTTCCATTTTGAACTCTTACATAAACTTTTACAATTTAATTTATCTTGTCATACCAGCTGAGGTCAAACCATTTATCTCTCTGTATTGTAATGCAACAAATGGAAGACGAAAATAAATAACTGAATGGCCACCCTTCTAGGTCCTCAATTTTCCCAAATGAAATCTTATTATGATCCAAATGCAAAATAAGTCTAATATCATGCATATATCTCTTTTTAATAGTCCATTTTTATCTATGTCATGGTAATAATTATATTAAGGTTACAATGAGATTTATAAGCTTCCTAATCAAATGAAATTTTTAAACAGGTTTGTAGATTTACCCAGATATAAAAATATGCATATTCTTAATTTCATGCACATTTTATGGGCAGATATGAAACCATGGAAATAAAAATGACAGGGTCAGCTTTTGTTTCTCGAAACACTCCTACTTTTACATTAACACCTAAGCTCTCCTAAAGCAGGAGAGCGCAATAAGCTAAGTTGAACCTCCAGAAAATGTGAGAATTCAAATTCTCAGAATCATTGAGCTGGAAGGGACTTCAGAGGTTTTTTAGTCCAACACCCTGCTCAAGGCAAGGCCCAGTCAAATGGTTGTCCAGTCTTTTTTTTTTTTTTTAAAGAATCTCTATAACCCCAACTATTTATAACTCAATACCTATTGGATCCTAAATGAAATATAGGAAAGGACACGAATCTTTAAACATGAACAAGTGACTCTGGTTTCCCCATTGATTTTGCTTGTCACAAGGTCACAAAAGGTGATCACATAATCCTAGGATATTGCAAATGTCATAAATAGGAACCAGTCACCAAGCTTCTGGATTTTGATCATGTGACTGTGAGGATGCTGCAACGGTCATAAGAAAATGGCAGTTTTTTTCAGTGCCATTGAAACTTCAAACGGATACTAAATAAACCGTTGTAAGTCGAGGACTACCTGTATTCTTTCTCTTCTCCAGCAGCTGGAAGCTGTTTTATACAACTTTTTTATCCTGAATTATGTGCTATGTTCTCAACTGCTCTAACTACTACTCCTCCTCCCCATGTTTTCCTCACCTTTTCTAATAGTACTTGTCTGTTTTATTCTGACACCTTAGTGGCTGGAATCATTCAGCATTTTCTGTCACAGTTCTTCCTGCTTTAGGTTAGGTTAGGTTTGAGATCAGTGGAAGGCTTTCTGTGAGGAAAGTGAGGATTCTAATTCTCTGAAAATTTGAAGCAATATCTGAATTTCAATATTAAGTGATTGAAGTTGAAATAGGTTTGCTTCTGGGATAAACTGAAATTGGGACCCCTAAGCCAACAATTAGCAATTCTTGTTGAGCTTAAAAAGCCCATTGAGTGAATTCAGGAATTATTGGAGTGGTCAGGATCAAAAAAGTGTCTTTTTTGGGAGGTGGATTTTTAAAAAGATTATATTCTCTTCAGACTTCTTTGAATGGAGGAAAATCAGCCCTTTAAAAGTTTATGTAGAACTTAAGACATCTATGATATTCTTTGGGTCCTTCTCCACACAGTTTCAGAACTGGGACAAATATTTTGGCCCTGCACACTTTGGAAAGCACCTTGGATTGCCCACTGCTGTCCTAGACCATCATTCCCATAGGTAGCCAGCAGGCACAATCAAAGTCTACCCTCTTAACTTATACAGGGATGGGCAAGCAGGCAGATTGACTGGTTGATAGGCCGTGGAGAAGGTTGGGTTGTTGCAGTGGGCAACCCTACTTGTGACCAAGGTGTGCGAAGAATCCTGTCATCTTTTCTAATTTGTTGGAAGTCCATGTAGCCAACCAAAGGAGTATTTTTAAAAGTATTCCTATATCATCATGGTTTCCATTCTGGCTTCCATTTGTTCTTTATTATAATGCCATCTGAAACTCTGCACTGCTAGACAATATGCCAGTCTTGACTGTCAGAAGTCAAACAATTTGGCTAATGAGATTAAATAAATAAATAACTGAACTGAACCAAACTAAGATGTAGGATGGAGAAAAAAAAATAAAGAAATAAAAAAAATAGAGAAATCAAAATGGGAGGACAATATTGACTAACCAATTTTAATCTTAATAAAATAAAAATAATATCACCCTTTCTATTTTATTTCTGTATTTTCAGGGAAATAAGATATTATTTTTCTTACCTTTGAAACCATTGTTCTTCTGTGGCTGTCATATTCGGTTTTATGTGTAGAGACAGACTCTTGTGAAATATATGCAACAGTTCCTCCTTGTTCAGAAGCTCATTTTTGGTATTACCATTTTTGAGTGAGCCTTTGCATTCAAGAAAAAAGTGTTTATAAGTAAGTATTTGCAAGAGGAACAAGAAAGAGATGACAATTACGTTCAATGGGCAACACTGATGCATCTTTTTATACATTTTCCAACATTTTCCAAGCTATTATCCTACAAAAATCTTAAGCTTTAAGACCTCATTCTTTTCAGAGAAGAAATATATTGTTTGAAATATTTTCTCTGATTGCAGCTTTCAATATCCTTTGCTTTATGGAACAGACGGATGAAAGTAATGTGTGTTGTGATGCTTTCAGAGGAAAAAACTAACAATTGGATGTACTGTAGACATCAGTAGTCCCAGAAACAGAAGTAGAAAGGAGTCAGGATGGTTATGGTCAAATTTGCTCAAATGGAAAAGTAAGGATATCATTTTTTTTAAAAAAAAAATACATTTATAAAAAAATACATAAAGCTGCCTATGTCACAGCAGTGATTCTGAGTGGCATACAAAGATTTAAACCATAAACACAACATATAACCTATGATGCCCTGGTTTAAACAATAAAACTCAAAATAAAAAGCCACATCACCAAGAGAATGCATTTAACCTACTAGCTCAAATGCCTGAGGGAACAACCAGGTTTTCAGTGCTTTATGAAAGGCTAACAGAGCCATCCACTGGGAGGAGATGCTGTTCTCTGCAGATGCATGCAGCCATGGAGAAAGTACAGCTGCAGGTCCAACAAGTTGGCATTGATTGATTGAAGGGATCTCCCTGCTAGAACTAGTTGGGGACAGGCAATCCCACAAATAGCCTGGTCCTATGCTTTATAGAACATTTTGGGTAATATGTAACATTTTGAATTGTAATAGAAGCCTATTGAGAGCTACCGCAGTTCACAGAGCAGAGGCATTATGTTAGTGTGCCGTGAGGCACCATAAACCACCTGAGCTGCAACCTTCAGGACCATCTACACTACAGCTTTCAAATGCTCTTCAGGGGGAGCCCCATTTAAAATTTGTTACAGTAATCAAAATGAGAGGTGATTAAGGCCTCCTTGTCCAGGAATTAGAAGCATTCCTCACCTCCTGGATCCAACTGCTTGTCTTTTACTGGGAGAATTTAATCAATCAGGAGAGTAATGGATCTAATACACAGTTGGCCAAAGTCACAGAGTAAAAGATCCTGTCTATCTTAATTAGGGCCAACAGGTTTAAACTCCTCCAAGACAACTGCCTCTGGCAACTCCATAGACCTCTACAACTCTTAATGAATCTGAGCAACTTTATCTGACAGATGCCTAGAATAATCTTTAGGGGTTACCCTACCCAGGAAAGTCCTGGTTACCCTAAACAGAGCTATTGGTTGGTACTCTGCAGATGCAATAAAGGTGGAGAAATAACTACATTGTGACACCCTTATTGCCATGAGCTAATCCTTAAATAATACTCTTTCCCGTGTTGTTCTTTGTTTTCTTCCAGCAACATTCTTGGTGTCTCTTACATCAATTCATCACCTGGGATTCCTTTGAAAACCAGAAAGCCTTCTGGAGTCCATGGACATAAAGTCTGCATGGGCATGACTTAGAACTAAAGCCAAAGTTACCTTATTACAGGTAATCCTTTACTTACAACCACAATTGAGCCTAAACTTTCTGTTACTAAATAAAACATTTGTTAAGTGATTTTCCCTCCATTCTTCTTGTCACAACCGTTATGTGAATCACTGCAGTTGTTAAGTTAGTAACATAGCTGTTAAGTGACTTCTCCATTGACTTTGCTTGTAAGGTCACAAAAAGTGATCACAGGATCCTAGGACACTGCAACTGTCATAAATGTGAGTCTGTTGCCAAGTCTCTGAATTTTGATCACATGATCATGGGAATGCTGCAACGGTCATAAGTGTGAAAAACAGTTATAAGTAATTTTTTCACTGTTGTTATAACTTTGAATGGGCACTAAATGAACTGTTGTAAGCCGAGGACTACCTACATTCCAAGCAGCAACTAAAGCTTCAGTCAAACCCTACCAGAGCCCTAGGAACAAGCCCAAGCTCTCTTTGGAACTCAGTAGGGTCTATCAGATGCTGGGGTAAATCACTTGATAAGTCCTGCTTCCTTATAGGCAAGGATGATGCCACAGAACTCCAGAGCCAGCAGAGAGTGATCTATTCATGGCAAGGGATTAATGGTAACATCACCAGTTCCGGATCCCATTCCAAGTGCCTTTAGATTAAAAACAAGGTCTACTATATGCCTTTTGTTGTAGTCAAGCCAGAGATAATTTGGGTTAGGTCTACAGTTGCCATGGTAACCATGAATTGCTAAGCCACTTCATAAACCAGGTCTATACCCAAAGATGGCAAATAGTTCCCTGAAGTCCCCTGGAAGTTTAAGATTGAAGAACTCCAATGCTAACCAAGCCACAGATTCTAGCAGTTCCACTAGGGAGGTTGGTATATAGCAGGAAAGCTGCTACCCAAGAATACTAATAAAAGAGAATATTTATAGCTCATGGTTAAAATGAGGCATCCTTGGTGCTTTCTGAGCTTGATTGTTTTCTTGCAGATGTTTCAATACCCAACATAGATCATCAGTGCTAGCAACAGTCCCTTCTGATCCCTATAGTACAATATTATAAAAAGGATCTTACACTGGACAATCTGTGGAGCAGTGCCTCTGATAGCTGTTATGGATTCTCAGGTAACAATTGCCAAACCTCTATCCTGACTCTGACTTTGCAGCTGATGCTACACACAAAACTCAGAAGGACAACTTTAGAGAGGGAAACCCACCCTCTGGACCGAGGCAGGTTTTGGTGTTGCAAACAAGATTTCTCACCCACAATTAAATCATGGGTGAGGCCAATTTTATTACAGGCTAACTGTGTATTAAATAACAGCAGTCAGGAGCCAGTGTCTCTTCAGCCTTGATTACCAGGCCTTGGGGCAGACTACAAGGGGCTGGAAGATGCTTTGATTCAAAACATAGAGGTCATTTTCCCTAAGAAGAGCCCATCCCCCATCTTCCACTCTATCCCTCCCTTCTAATCATTACCCTTGCCTGTCCCTCCTTCTCTACCCACCCAATCTTCTCTGAGCCTAGCTTCTCTACTCCTATGCCAAAGAGCACTAACATACCACCCAACATATCAACGATATTAACACCAACTGGTACCAGTCTCAAGGATGCTTCTGCTCACACTCAACATCCCTTTACTCAGGAACCAATTCACCATCTTGCAAAACGTCATGTCAATGCTACCCACTCTACACAACCCAATTCACCCTAGCCTAGACCATCCTGTTTTCATCTGGAAGAGCCCCACCAATCTACAAGAGCTGCAACCCACCAAGATGGAAGAAACTGGCAAAATGGCCCCTGGTCTGTGTGGTTACTCCAAAGGCAGCTGCCAAGTAGGCTAATCCTACTTAAAGTTCTTACCTGCTCTCATTCCCACTGCCATCCCATGCCAAAACCTGGAGGTGGGCAGCTCCCCAAAAGCCAGATAAATCCTTCTCTGGCTGCTCACAAAAAAGCTCACGCTTCCTTAATAGCTGACAACTGGAATATGTCTGGCACAATTCTAACTTTACAAGAACTCAGTTCTGAATCACTTCATTATTGTCTTCTGTCATGCTCCTATCTTCCCTCTCCATTGATACTCCAGTTCACAGGAAGTACCTTTGGAACTGGCTGCCTTTTCCTATCTTCTCCTTTGAATCTTATGCATAAGCCTCCTGTTAGTTATTGATTTTTGTGCCTTTTTCATCTGGTTACTGGCAGCCTTACTCTAGGCAGAACAATATTATTTTAAAAGTCTGTCCTTCCTTGTTAAAATGAGTACTAAATGTAACCTAATCTGATTCATGGGGTAAATGCACCGTGACACTTTATATTTTAGGGCCCTTTATTAACAGTTTATTTTGCAATTAAATATACATTTGTTGGTCATTTGTTGCGCATCACTTTTATGCTGCCTTTGACACCTTTCTAACATGAATACAACATTCTGCAAGCAAGGTTTGGTGCTTTAAAAATGTACTATTCTCTTGAGAGGTGTGTTCATTCTTATGACTGCAGCACTGAATATGTTACATAAGGTAATAAGACTCAAATGAACTTTTTAAATAAAACTAGTAAAAAGAATCTTGTTTTTTTATCTCAGCTATTTTCAAAATATACTCATGTATGTTCAATTTAGCATTTGCATTATTTATTTACTATTAAACCTGCTTTCTTTACACACAACATCTCATCCTATAAGTTTAGAAAACATTTTCATTTCACTGTATGTGTCCTGTTTGTCCTTATTTTTGACCAACAAAAGTGTAAATCCAGAATCAGCTACCCCTTTGACCTTCATACTAGGACACAATTGATCCTGTGGCCAATTAACCATGCTATTCCAGCTAGCCTCCACCCTCCCTGTGCCAAACCCATTAATTTTCCTTGTACAAGACAATAATTTTTCATTTGGATTTAACCTTGGCAGCAGACAACATTATTTCTCCTACTACCATTCCCCCCAAAAGAACAATGGCTTCCTACTGGCAGGAAAGGTGAATATAAATCATAAAAACAAATACAATCAGATCTCATCTCCAAAGAAATCAAATGCTCACTTTCAACGGTATAGTAACAGAGACTGACTCAGTTTTGTTAACAAACAATATTTCAACGTTTTCAAAGAATTAGCTAAAAGATAAAAAAGCTCACCCATTCTTATTGTCCATTCATTTTAGCCAACGCTGCAAGAAGTGATTCCCCATTGGCCAAATGTTTAGATTTTATGGGGGCAGGCAGTAATCCACTGAGATTGGAAGGCTGAAACTTATTCTTCCCTAGTTTGAATAATATTATCTGAGAGAGAAAGACAGAGACTCACTGCCTCCTAATGAAGCCAGGAGTTCTGGAGAATGTATGGATTCCTCTTCAGCTTTTTAGGTGAACAAGCACTGGTTCAACAAAGAAAAAGCAGAGAATATGCAGGACAGCAAAACTTCAAGGCTATGCCCTCCAGCCACTGGAGAGCAGGCTTTTTTTCCTAAATAGATTCTTCTACAGTACTTGACTTCAAAAGGGTTGGGTTGTTTTCAATTGCAATGACTCTGCTGAATGCCGGTCAGAGGCTTGGTGCAGTGAGTCTCTGGAATCCAGGTGATTCAATGAGGAAAGCTGTATGGTATCCTGTCAGCACAGTGCTTTGACAGGGTGGAGAAGATGTCTGCCTTGCACACAGAAAAGCTTATTTTATCCAAAGACTATATTCAGGACAGGAGCAGAATATTAAATAGTAGGTTTTAGTTTTTGGCCATCTGCATGCAATATTACAGTGACAGACAGAGAGATCTACATTGTATGCCATAGGAATAAGGAATGGGCCTGGTCATTTATAACATATGATAGAGGAAATCTTGAACTTATGACCACAATTGGGACCAGAATTTCTGTTGCTAAGCAAGGCAGCAGCTAAGTGGAATTTTACAATCTTTTTTTGTTACAGTTGCTAAATGAATCACTGCAGTTGCTTAGTGAATCATGGTTTTTCCCATTGACTTTGCTTGTTGGAACTAGCTGGGAAAATCACTAATGGTGATTATTCTGAGACATTGCAACCACTGTAAATACATGCCAGTTTCCAAATTTTGATTCACAAGACTGTGAGGATGCTGTGGTAAGGGCAAGAACTGGTCCTAACTCAGTTTTTTCAGTGCCATTGTAAGTTTGAATTTAATTTAATTTAATTTATCAAATTTCTATGCCCCCCAACTCCAAAGGGAATCTGGGCAGCTTACAGCAAAAAATAATACAACAAAGAACATAGGAAAATTATTTTAAAACGTTATAAAAACATTTTAAAAACATTAAAAGTCCATGCACACCATTCAATGGCCGGATCTCACAAGATTGTAACAGCGAGATCAACGGCCCCGGGCCTGCTGGAAAAGCCAGGTCTTCACCACTTTCCGGAAGGCCAATAGGGTGGGGGTAGTCCGGATCTCAGAAGGTAACTGGTTCCAGAGAGCTGGGGCAACCACAGAGAAGGCCCTCCCCCGTGGGCCCGCCAGCCAGCATTGTTTAGCTGACGGGACCTGGAGGAGACCAACTCTATGAGATCTTACTGGTCGCTGGGAGCTATGCGGTAGAAGGCGGTCTTGAATATAGCCTGGCCCTGACCCATGTAGGGCTTTAAAGGTAATAAGCAACACCTTGAATTGTGCCTGGAGACCAATAGGAAGCCAGTGCAGCTCGCGGAGAATTGGTGTAATGTGGGTGTATCTAGGTGCACCCACGACAGCTTGCGCAGCTGCATTCTGGACCAACTGTAGTCTCCGAATACTCTTCAAGGGTAGCCCCATGTAGAGCGCATTGCAATAATCTAACTGTGAAGTGGCAAAGGCATGAGTGACTGTGAGGAGAACCTCCTGATCCAAGTAGGGTCGCAATTGGTGCACCAGGTGAACCTGTGCAAAGGTCCCCCTAGCTACAGCTGCCAGATGTTGCTCTAATCTTAGCTATGAGTCTAGGAGGACACCCAAATTGCGAGCTAGTTCTGAGGGGGACAGTTTCTTCCCCCCCACACAGAACCAAGGATGGACAGTCGACATAGTCTTTAGGAGGCAATACCCACAGCCACTCGGTCTTGTCTAGGTTAAGTCTGAGCCTGTTGATTCCCATTCAGACCGCCACGGCCTCCAGGCACCGGTCCCTAAACAAATGGTCCCTAAACAAATGAGGACTACCTATATTGTCATACAGAGCAAGATGAACATCTGTCCCAAGGAAGGTAAAAACACTGCTGCTTCTTAGGTGGCCTCCTTCCTCTTGTGGAAAAATAATGGACTTCAAGTGGGCATCAGAGTAACACTTCTTGGCAGGAACAAAACCATTAGTTTGGTCTAGTCATGAAGGCACCAGGCTAGAAACCAGAAAACTATGAATTCAAGTCCTGCTTTAGGCCATGAAAGCCAGTTGGATAACTATGGGCCAGTCTTCTCTCAGCCCAACCCACCTCACAGGGCTGTTGTTAGGGAGAAAATAGGAGAAGGAAAGTGTATTTGATATATTGACCACCCTATTTATAAAAATAATAAAGGCAAGATATAAATTAATAAGTAAATAATTTTGAATCCCTGAATTGTGTACATAGATGCTAATACAAAAATTTATTTGTAATGTTGAGGGACAGAAATGTGTATGGATTTGAATTACTTATATCTCAAAATTTTAAAATCATACTCTATTACGCTTTTGAAGATTCATTTCTATGATCCCATTTCTACTTTTGAGTAAAAATATGAAGGTTCCTCATTTGTATAAAATATTGTGGTAATTTCTTTTCCTTCCTTTGCGGCAGGTTTGGCAAAGTAAATTAAGACTCAATTTAAATAAAATTTATCAGATCTTGCCATGCTTGACTTTCTCTTTTCAAACCTTTTTTTTCCCTTTCAGATTTACTGTAACTTGATACCCTATAGCTGTCTGAAGGCAGACACCCAGATTCTAGAGTCCTTGTAGACTAACATTGTCTCACTCCCCCTGCTTTTCCTATTAGTATCCATAGTTTTCAATCTCAGTGGGAAAAGAAATAAGGCTATTCACTTAGGCAGCTACTTACCTTCAAAACGTTCTGTTTGAACTTCTTTACTACTCCTTGCTTTCTTTTTGTTTTGACGTCTGATAGAACGATAATATATGGAATTTCTTCGAATAGGAATGTAATGTGTCTTTGGTTCTTTCTCAGTTATACTGTCAGATGCCTCAGAATCATCATCAGAGATCAAGTCCAGGCTTGATATTGCCTGTGGAGGACTATCTTTCTGGATACCATTGGCTGATCTCCCACGATGGTGTCGTTGTACCTCTTCCAGTTTTTCTTTCTCCATAGCAACAATTTTTATTCTTTAATAACAAGGAAGCAAATGAGGAAGCTTCGTACATTCCATCAGATCTCTCTGCTTGAGAATAAAAAAAATAGAAGAAGAGTACAATATATTTTTATATGAAGTATAAATCGTTGCTTGATAACCATTTAGAAATTGATACCCTTCTTGATTATTATTCTATACCGCTTTAAGATCATTAAACAGATTGACACATTAATTGAAGGAAAAATCATTCATAATACTTTCAAAACATTAATCTGTATATGATTCACAACTATCTTGATCCCACAATTGTACTACTATGAACTGCATTTACATGGAAAAGTTATGAAGTAACATTGCAATTTAGCTTGCACTTCAATAGAATCTTTTAAAATGGAAAACAGTACAAATGATGTTTTAAAATATTCAAACACAAGGTCCTTGAAGAAACACATTTCTGATCTAGGATTATCTTTAACAATAAGCTAAACAGAGGCTGGAAATAGAAAAAAAAAATCAGGTAACCAGATTTAAAATCCTAAACCAAAATTTTGCTTCCCCAACGTCCATCTCTTATTCCATGTGCCTCTCTTCCTTCAGCAAGATTAGATGACATACAATATACTGGTACAATAAATCAGCCTAAGCAGTGGGGAAGTCTGTTTTGACTAGGGTTACCAGAAGTCCAGTAAAAGGAGAACATATTCTCCTTTTTATCCTTATGTCTTCTGTCCAGTAGGTATAGTCTTAAAGTGAAATATTGTCCAGGTTTTGAGTATCTCTTCATGAGCAACTTTTCTTCACAACAGCACTTCTGTAATAAGGGCTAATGCAAGTTAACAAGCTCCCTTTTGTGACCTTAATTAGATATTTCTATCCTTCCTTTCCCAGCCTGTTCTGCTACTTGAAATTGACTAAACCTTAATCAGTTACTGGCTAAAGACGTTTGTCTCCTAACCCTCCAGCACATTCCTGCCATTGAAAAACCAGTCTTTCTGATGTTGGAAAATATAATCTCATGTGCATGTAGGTCTAAGTACTTTTGGAGCAGTTTTATACTGTAGTATTTATCACAGATGCCAAGAAAGTTAAACAATGTGTCTTCCTTCTCCATCTCAGTTTGTCTTCCTTTCCAATTGTCAGTGTCTTCTTTTGCCTGTTCAGATATCTGGTAAGCCTACCCTTTTCTAGTTAACCAAAATCATTAGTAGCAATAATTGTAAAATCCCAATATCAAAGATTAGAAAGTCTGTTTATTTTAAAGCCTTTACTTCCAGATGCAGTTAATATCTTTACAGTATGCATTAACCATTAATGCCTTATTCTTATTTATTAATTTGTTTGCCACCCATTTCAACACAATATTGCATCAAATACTAATTGAATTATAGCTAATTAATTGATAATATGGTTTGAGATTTAGAATATATGACACATATATGGAGTGCTATTTTCCCCCTATCCTCTCAGAACTCATAAGGTCTTTCCTGTTGCTATAGTGCAGTGATGGCGAACCTTTTTGGCACTGAGTGCAGAAAAGGGAGTGCACGTGCATCTGGTCCACAACCAGGAAGAGGAGCTGCCCAGGACGCATCCATGAGCCTGAAATTGAATTTCTAGTTTCAGCTACTGAACTTCCGGTTTAAGCCAGCTACTCTTCTGGATGATCAGATGATCAGCTGGCTGGCGCACATGCTCACATAGGAAAACGGAAGACCAGCTCTTCCAATTTCCGGCACTGCTGTATGCAAAATGTCCAGCTGATCATCACACACGCATGCGTGCCAGAAATCCGAAAGAAGAATGGGCAACGCTGCACGTGCCAGGCAACATTGCTTCATGTGCCACTTCGGGCACACGTGCCATAGGTTCGCCATCACGACTGTAGTGGAATTGCTTCTGGAGACAGAGAGCTAAACACAATTTATCAAATCACATACCATGCCAAACCATAGTTAGCATAAACCATAACTTCCAAACTCACTTCAAATTAAGGTTAATTTTGCAGCCTGATCACAAACCAAGGAGATTTTATTATTTCATCTAATGTTTATGTCACCATACAGTATTTCATAAATATTTTGCAAATAAAGCTTTCATCTTCAGTGATACTTTGCTATATTTCTTCCCATTCTGATGTAAAAAGAAATCATGCTGACATAAATTGGGCTGACCCCTCCCCCCATGTACCCTCAATGTACATCTAGAATGGGACTATACATATGTATGTATGTATATATGTATGTATGTATGTATGTAAGAACAGCAATTGTACCAGGATCTTGCAAATATGAATGAACTTCCCTCCTCCCTCACTGAATCAGGGAGAGGTCTCCCTGAGGCAGTTTGTTTCTTGGCATGGGTTCAACCTGTGCTTCTCTGATCATTGGTAGCAGCAATTCCTCCTGTCTTTCAATGCAAAAAATACCAGGGATATGTTTTAACCTTTACTAACACAAAGATGAAAGATTTTGAGTCTCTCTCAAAGATTTTGAGTCTCTGGTTTCAATTTCTTCAAATAAAAAGGTTCGAGGGGAGGGCCTCAGAGTGCCAACCACCCCTAGCATTCAAAGATCCCTACAGTATAGGTATTCCTCGACTTACAACCATAATTGAGCTCAAAATTTCTGTTCCTAGGTGAGACATTTGTTAAGTGAGTTTTGCCCCATTTTATGACCTTTCTTGCCACAGTTGTTAAGTGGATCACTGCAGTTGATAAATTAGCAACACCATTGTTAAGCGAATCTGGTTTCCCCATTGACTTTGCTTGTCAGAAGATTGGAAAAAGTGATCACATGATCCTGGGACACTGCAACGAGTCAGTTGCCAAGCATCTGAATTTTAATCACATGACTATGGAGATGTTGCAACGCTCACAAGTGTGAAAAATGGTCATAAGTCACTTTTTTCAGTGCTGTTGTAACTTCAAATGGTCACTAAATGAACTGTTGAAAGTTGAGGACTACCTGTATATTCAGCCTCAAGTGAATTACGCATGGTGGAAGGGAAGGTAAAGGAGAGAATTGGACTCTACTTGGTAAAACATTTATTGATTGATTGATCAATCAGGTTTGTATAATTGCCCATCTAAAAATTTGATTCTGGGTGGCCAATTATTAAAACAACATTCTGTGTTTAACTGTTTTTAATTTTAAACAATTAACATTAGTTAAACACACATATATATATCTTACATACAATATAACAATCCTGTGTGATCCCTATATCTTTGGAATTTTGTGGATATTTAATTGATAAATAAATATTCTTTTATCCCAAGAGGTATAGTTAACTATCTGGGTGGGCCTTTTCACTACTTACTGATAAGAATACTAAGGAATAAGTCAAGCCTGCCAACATTTTCAAAATCAGGTACGGGCTCCTGGTTATTTCATTATGCTTTCCAGGGTAGCATAATATACGCTATTTGCTTTTCTCTTCCCTCCCCCAAGATACACATTTGGTCTCTGAAGCCCTAAAGAAATATTATTTGTACTTTTAGTAATAAGGCAGATATCAATTAGGTCAGGGGTCCCCAACCCCTGGTTCATGGACTGGCACTGGTCCACGGCATGCCAGCAACTGGTCTGTGCAACTAAGTAAAGCCCCATCTGTGAGATGCAGAACCCTGCCCCCTCCGGTCCATGGAAAAATCTTTCTCCATGGAACTGGTCCCTGGTGCTCAAAAGTTTGGGGGCCACTGAATTAGGTGCACCACTTATATCAGAGATGGGTTTCAGCAGATTTTAACCAGTTCTGGAGAACCGGTAGTGGAAATTTTGAGTAGTTTGGAGAACCGGTAGTAAAAATTCTGACTGGCCCTGCCCCCATTTATTTTCTGCCTTCCAAGTCTCAGCTGATCGAGAGGAAATGGGGATTTTGCACTATCCTTCCCCCAGAGTTGGGTGGGAATGGAGATTTTACAGTATCCTTCCCCTGCCATGCCCACCAAGCCACACCCACCAAGCCATGCCACACCCACAGAACCAGTAGTAAAAAATTTTGAAACTCACCACTGACTTCTATGCACATCAGCTCCACATGCCTCTCCATGGAAGAGCCTATGTCAAAAAAGCTGCACTTTATGTACATATTAATGATCCATGGTCTTTCCTAATTTGCACATCACCACAGCATGTCCCAGACCCTTCTTTTTTCTTGCCTTCCATTGATCTCCAGCAAATACCTCAGGGAGTCCTAAGTCAAACATTCCTAGTCAGGTCTTACAATAATGCTTTCCCCTTAAATTCATAGCAGTTTTACTTTGTATACAAGGTAATGTGCTTCACCAATCCTTTCAGGCAGTACATTATGCTGGTATCCTTTATGCCACCTGAAGAACTAGTGAGTAGGAAGAGCCCAGAATGTGACTTAATTCTAGGTAACGCTATATTACAGTGCAGAGACTTAAACAAGAAAACATCTATTCAAAGAACACAGCAGATTGCCACAACTGATTCCTTCCTTTTTTCCCCTAACCAATGTAAAATTATATATAATGTTTGGCTAAATCGCTCCTTGCACTCCTATAAACACCTATTCAGATATGAATTCACTTGAATTCAGGGAGGCTTTTGCTCAAGTAAAATGGTAGTAAAACTGCAATCTTCTTAAACTGAATTAAAGAAAACAAATAGAATCAGACAACTTTTCAACTTAACTTGGGGGGTGGAGATGCATCTTTCATCTCCACTTTCCTTGTTCCTCAATATCATGCTTTATACCAAAGGTAGCTGTGCTTGCTCACAAATTTCTTTGTTATATTCCTAGCTCAAGCAAAGAACAAACTTTGGGAGATGTACTGATTTTTACTGGGGTGGGGGGTTGGAGAAGGGTTTTCCTGAAGGCTCAGCCGTTAGCCATTTTAGACAATCCATGATACTCAATAGGTATGCAAATACAGGTCTCACAGCAAACAGGGAATGGGAAATGGGAGGGTACATCAGTGTTATATTTCTAAAAGTATTTGTGCCATTCTGACAGTATATGTCAGTGAAATATGAATTCTAAATGAATTCAATGTAAACTTTATTTGATTTTTGGAATAGCTAAATTAGATAGACAGGAACACCAAAGAAGGGCTAAGTACTTTAATTCAGAGTCTACTAAAGGGCTACATAACTGAAGGGGAGATTCTTACTGTTGTGAGGTGGGGACTAGCTATAAACATTTTCAGATGTTCAAAGGTTAATGGAAAGTTAGCGTAAGTGTGTGATCTGTTTCAGGGAATGAATGTTTGTCAAAAATAAAAACAGCTATATATAAACTTTTGCTTCTTCCCATTTGGTTACATAGAAGTGTCAGGAGAAACTGATGCAGGATGGGTTAAATTTATGGTTTATGGTAAAGGTTTTAAAAACATGTGTAATAAAACAAGAAGAGATAGGACCAGGAATGAATGGGCACCAAATGAATTGGAGTGAATAGAAAAGTAATATGAAATAAGACATTGGGGTAGTGTGATTCAGGTTTACTGAATTGATATATGATGGAAGTGGGAAAAGGTTGAAAGAAGAGGAAAATGACCACATGACTGGACTACATTTTATAACTTTATTTTTGACAGTGATAAAGTGAGTCATTGCAGTTTTTAAGTAAGTCCAGCATATTCAAATGGGCATTCTTTTGGGTTTTTTTCTGCCAGAAAATGGCAAAACAGCATTTCAAATCCTGGTCATGTGACCACAGAATGCTGCAAACTCGTTATAAATACAAGATGGTTACCAAAAACCTGAAATATGAACAACAGAGGGAGGGTGGCAATAGTAACTTTGAGGAAGGTTCATAAGTCTTTCTCTCTCTCTTTTTAAGTCCATCATAACTTTGACTGGTTAAGCAATCAGTCATAAGGACTACCTGTAGACTGTACTCTACTCCTTATCTTTTATATGCTGGCAGTACTGGCTGCCAGCCAACAAGATGGGAAACTGGATGCCTGCCTCAGTCCAGTGATATGCAAACTCTGGTTGAACTTTAAGAAGAAAATAATCCTTTTTACCAATATTTTAAAATGGTAACTGTGAATGTAGTCAACAAACTTGGCATTGATCAAAAACAGGAATCCAGGTAGAATGCCCAGCACAGCACAACAAAACAAAATCCTGTTTATCTATTTAAAATATTTATAAAGCCTCTCCCCCATCCTTCTAACAAACTCTGGGTGGCTCACAAACATGACAGCTGAGGTTTGAAACATTCTTAGGGAGGAAGACCAAGAAATCAGCCATGCTGTATCTCTACCCCATACATAACTGGGGAAGTTTATTCTTCAGCATTGGCTCTTCTGTAGGCTTGCTTCTTGGCAAATCTTTCAGATCTACAAAGTTCTGCTTTCTGGTATTAAATCTTTATCATACACCTCTGCTTAGGATGGAGTGCCTGAATTTTACACTTGAAGAGCCTATCATAGGGCTAAGCAAGGCACCCTGGGGGCTTGTAGGAATTTCCTCAGTCAGAATGGAGTCATTGGTTGCGCCATTACTTGAATCATTCACACCAAAACTGTCTATGAAGATTCTGAGTAATCCAGGTCATGGTTGTCCCAAGGGTGCTTTTTCAAGAGGCAACTAGACTTTCTGATTTTTCTTTGAAGACGTTTCACTTCTCATCCAAGAAGCTTCTTCAGAGAGAGCTGAAGAAGCTTCTTGGATGAGAAGCGAAACATCTTCAGAGAAAAACTAGAAAGTCCAATTGCCTCTTGAAAAAGCACCTTTGGGTCACACCAAGACTATTTTCCCTAGGTCCTCTGCCTCATCAAAGGACATGTCCAGCAGAGCCATGACACTATCTGCCCCTCAGAAATAACTATATTAAACTTACAGTTGCTAAGTCATTGAAAGTGAATATTGATTGGTTGTTCCCATGCAAGTAGTCCTCGATTTACAACTACAACTGAAACCAGAAGTTCCATTGCTAAGCAAGAGAGTCAGACCTGATTTTGATGCAAGCTAGATGTTACAGCCAAGATAGTTTGTTAGTTCATATCCTCATCCAGCAAGTGTTAAGCATCAGTATATTCTGGGTCCCATTCTATTTATAATCTATGTTGTCTCCATGGTGCTAGCAGGGAAATAAATGGAGTTTCATCCTCCAAAACTAACTGTAAACCAATAGCTGTGCATCTGTGTACTGATGCATTTGCTGCCTTCTCAACAACTCATGTGGAACCTCTTACTGTTTAGGGGGGGATCTATTAATTGTACAAAAAAGAGGGTGACAGTCTTAACTGAGAGATTTGTTAGGCACAGACATAAATGATTAATGCCTGGTAATAGTACAGTTAAGTAGTCTTTCAAATACTTTAAGGTTATTTTTCAGCTCTGGAGGAAGCAAGCATGGTCTATTTCAAACTTTGCATATAAAATTTGGTGGTTCAATTATTGCAGGCCAAGATTACACTGACTTGTTAAATTGCTGTGCTGTACATGTTTAGATATCCATACTTATTTATTATGAAAACAAAATGATGAAATGTACATTGTAGCGCCACCTGCCTTTCTATACTTGTGCTGCAATGTCACATGGATATACATAAAGTATAGTCTGTGTCATAGCATTGTAACACAATTGCTCCCTTGCTACTTACAAGTCCATTTGTGTAAGAGAGACTGGCAGAGTCAGGGGAGGAATCAAGCAAGGCATCAGTTTAGAATCTCTATAGTCAACGAAGGACAAAGTCCAACCCCTTCTTGAATGCTGTTGACCCTTATCTAGTTTTACACAGGTGTAAACTATTAGTCTGAGAAGACTCATGTGCACAGGCTTGAGCAATAAATCAGTAATTTTGAATCTTTACACGTGGACCTGGTTGTTTGTGCCTGACAATTAGTACATGTAGATTTTACACACATCTCCAAGATAAATCTCCCCAAGCTTATAATTTATTAGATTTTTCCTATTGAGATATAGATCCTTAGTATTGTCACAGACCTCATCTTGTTGGGTTTGGCCTAATGTTCAAGCCTATTAAGGTAATTTTGAATTATGATTTTTGTCCTCTAAGGTATTCTCTTAGCTTGCTGCGGCTTGGAAATCTGGTAAACATTCATACATTCCTTCATTCCATAAATTCTTTATAAAAATGCTAAATAGCACAGGATGAAGGATTGAGCCTTGGGGGTTCCTTCTCAATACTTTGTTCCAAGCTGCTGCAAAACCATACTTAAACTACTTTTGGTTACAGATGTTTAATCAGTTGCAAATGCTCTGAATTGCAATGCCATTTAGCTTATACTTATCCATCTTGTCAATAAGGCTGTCATATCATAATTTATCATACAATTTATTGAGATCAAAGTACGATGCATCTTCAGCATTCCTTGGACTATTGAACTAATCACTCTGGCATAAAAAGAGATAAGGATTTATTCTTGACTATTCCATGCTGGTTCCTTTTAATAGCAGTGTTCTTTTCTAAACATTTATAGTAAATCATAACAAATTTAAAAATTTAGATAATCTATTTACAACCATTTTCATATACTTAATTATTTATGAAGTTGTATTTTACCCAATTTTTCTACTTCATGTTTTTTTTTTTGTATTCATACTTGGATCAATTAATTGCCTCTCATAATTTGGAGAAATGCAAATGCTTAAAAGATTGTGTTCTAGTTCACTTGTTAATTTAGGAAGTATGAATTTAGTTGATTTGCATTAAAATAAGAAGCAAAATTATCCCCCTCTTTTTTCATGTCCGCATATTTTCTCAGTCCAATAGTTCAATAAATATAGCATTATTTTCTAAAAGGGACAGGCCATATGTATGTTTTCAAATTTAAAAAGTGTTTGTCATTATTTTAATTGTATTCATCCTTATTCCTCAAGCTACACCTGTGCATATTTTTTCTTCAGTTTATTCTGACCGGACTTCAGGAAATGTCTACAAGAATTCAAAGTATGAATTGTTATGTTACCTATCACCCTGTCCACACCCTGATGACAGGGGAAAAAAACACAGCTAGGTTTTCAGTTGCATAAAACATGCACTAGCAATTTCAGGTTCCTTCCTCTTACTTACAATAAGGAACTAATTGCTCAGTGCTGTTAGCTTAAACTGCCCATCTAATTTCTGGTGTTTTTTTTTTGTTCTTTCCAAATGCTCTATTAACATTCAAGGCTGCCATATTCATACTTGGATTGATGTATATACAATTCCAATCTCATAGCAAACATCAATGAGCAATATCAAGTTCCTGCAGGTGGACACATTGGGTAAATATAATTAGAGATACAATAAACAGTAGGGCTGCCAGATGAGGGATATAGAACTTTGGAAAAATACTAAAAGGTAATAAAGAGTACAGAAAACTCTATTTGCTGCTAACTAGCATTAGTGTCAGGGTTCCAAGTAACACCCCCAACGAAAGAAGACTCCGAGGCTTGAATTTCCTCAAAGTTCCATTTTATTAGATGTCATATTGGCACATCTGGGAAAAAAATTTTTTTTCTCACCCAAAAGAAAGTTCAAATCCCTGCCCAGCACCCACATGTCCATCACCTGATCCAATCAGGCACCATCCCAAACTGGAGATGCCTCCCAGTCACCTCATCGCAGCTGCAGGATAAGGTGGCCTTGACTCTCTGAGAAAAGAATGTTATTCTGACTATATATCACCCATACTCCATACAATCCCCCCTCCCATTTTTCCACAGTAGAAGATGTGGCAGGCCTGAAGGCCCAAATGTAAAAGATGGCTTCCAGGTCTGTCAGTTAGAACTATATTCAGGGCCTGTAATATAAGAATTCAGTCCATAATTTTTAAAATAATTTTATTTCTTTGGGAGTTACCATCTTTTGCAATGTGGTTTTTAATACTATGATACTGAATAAGCTAGAATAATATAATCAATAGAACTCTAAGCTCATACTTAGTTCCACAGTGCTACTCATTCAGTGATCTTGAGTAAGTGACATTAACTCTTTCGAGGAGTTATGTGATTAGCAATGTGATTGATTAAAAAGCCAATTAATAAAAGAATAGAAATATATTTTACATGGTTTTTCTACTGAATCTGGTAATTTTGATATCATCTGATCTTGACCTCTGTGCCTTCCTTGTATTTCTAGAGCCTGGAATATTACCAACTTTATGTACTGAGCTTATTCCCCAAGAAATAGTTTTGGTGAGGACCAAGTCCCTTCTACCATTCTCATGGTAACCTCTAGGGCAGGGGTGGGGAACTATGGCCCTTTTACGATCTGTGAACTTCAACTCCCAGAATTCCTGAGCCAGCATAGGTCCTTCTCGAGGGGAACTTTTGGCTTGCCTGGCCACGTTCAGTGAGGAGGAATGCATATTAATAACAAACTTCCTTAATTTTTAATTTTTATAGAGCCTTGTGGGACTGCATTTCTACCTTACCAGGGTCATGCAGACAGCAATGCAGACTCACAACATCATTGTTGCACAATTGTGGCGTTCAAAGAAATTCTAGGCAAGTTCTACTCCATTTAAATACCCACAAGATTTAACTTAGCCTTAACTCTCACAATTCCTCAGCCAGTATCATTTTGTGTAAACATTTGGAGATTTGATTTCTGCAACCAAGTTTGGGGAAGACTGGTTTAGTTCAACTTAGTTCGTGTACATATTTTGTTTTCTTTAGAAGTTTTCTTCTCTCGAATGGGATATATATTTTTAGGCAATCATCTTAAGTGAATTTGTTTACTTCTAAATTACTACAAATACCTGATTGGCAACATGAAATAGATTTAGCAATATCAAAGAAAGAAATGTGGTATATTATTCTATACTAGGTAAAGGGTACTGCTGCAGGCTATGAAGTGATACTTGCCTGTCCAGTCAGCAAATGATATTTCAGGACAATATGATGGACTTGGAGAATGTTTTGCTTAAGACTTGAGAGCCAGCTGCAGCAACCAGGGCAACATGTTGGGCCTTAGATGAAATAAAGTATAACATTTTTCTTTCTTTTCCATCTACTAAATTTAATTATATCCTTCTGATTGCCTCCCTACATCAAACAATTCCTCCTGTATTATCCAGTTATAGGTCAGAGATCTGCCAAAGCTTATTCTATTATATAAATAAAATAAATATGTTAGTATCAGACTAACATTTTTCTTTTTTTTTTTATTGCAAAAGTTTTACAATTACATTTTCACCCCTTTCCCCCCCCCACCTCCCCCCCCCAAACTTCCCAACCTCCCTAACCCTCCCTAACCCTCCCCTCCCCCCAGACTTCCCTATAATATACTCATAACTGGTAAAAAACACACACACACACACACAAAAACCCTTAGTATGACACTTACGTGTAAACTTGAACCCCTCCCTCCCCTGTATGATTTTTCTTTTTACCTCATTTCATTAAAATATTTCTAATACATTATTTTCAAATAAAAGCTATTTGATACTTTCTAGTTTGATATTTGTTCTGAACATATTCTATCCACCTTTTCCATTCCCATTCATAAGTCTCTTGTGAACAATCTTTTAAGTATGCTGAAATCTTCGCCATCTCTGCAAAACTGGCCATCTTCAAAGTCCATTCTTCAATAGTGGGCAAAGCTTCATTTTTCCAATATTTACCTATCAACAATCTTGCTGCTGTTATCATATACAATATCAATTTTGTTTCACCCGATGTAAAACCCTTAACTATACCCAATAAAAACAATTGTGGAGAGAATTGAATTTTTTTCTTCAAAACATTCTGCATGACCCACCAAATTTTTATCCAAAAAGAGACTAACATTTTTCTTAAAGTCAAAATGTATAGATCCCAACTTCAGCACAAAAAAGTTCATATCTGAATTCTGCCTTGTTTTTATTTCATTAATCTTTGACTCATTGGTAAAAGCAGCAAAAGCCTATTTATAAAAAACTGTACAGAAAATCTATGAGAAACTCCTTAATTTTCATTTTTGAAGAAGAAGGAAGGAAGGAAGGAAGGAAGATCTTGATCCTTGGGATCAAATCCAGAGGGTGCATTTTTCAACAGGAAGTCTTCAGGGAAAAAATCAGAAGTTTATTATTCATCTGAAGTTTGCATAATAGTTCCTCAAGTGATCTTATAGCAGTCTGACTCATGCTACAAGAGTCACAACCTCTGTAACTAAAGTTCTAAGCCATTAAAAATTTTAAAAATCAGGAATAACACTGAATGCTTTACTCTCCCTACTCTCTGAAACTGAACAATAGTTCACATGACCAGGTAATGTAATAAAACTTTAATTAAACTATCAAAGGCCAGCTCATGTGAAAACCTTTTAATATATACAAAAGCCCTCTTGTTTAGACAGCTCTCCTATAAGCATAGAGATCAGAACCTCAGTGATGTCACTAGTGCAATTTGGAAAGAACAGGGCTGCTTGCTGTTCAAAATATTGAGTTGCGGGATTGCTAGGGATCCTGGAAATTAGTTCAATCTTCTGTGCAGAAGAGAAATACATTATTACAACATCTCTGACAGATAGTCATCCAACACATTCAGCCAAGGAGACTTCCCCATCCTCTGAGACAGGTTGTTTTATTGTAGCATCTGAACAGATCTACTATCCTATGATGATCTGTAGCAGTGAACTAGGCTCACAAATATGAAGCATGGATGAAATCAGGTAGACAGAAAGAGATATAGGAGAAAGTGGTGTGAGAGAGAGGGACAAAATAGTGATGGATTAGAAGATGCTGAAAACATAAAGAAATATGTAAGACCATGGGCACCTGCGGAGGGCATGGTAGGGGCAACTGAGGACATGTGCATGATGACATCATTATGCACAGACTGTGATTTATGTATTTGCTTCAGATGTGAGGCGAGTACACAACTGCAGCTTTAGCATGATGCGCATGTTTCATCATATTGACATCATTACAATGTGTTATGAGCATTGCTGTGTAAAATGGAAAAGTATGGATGAGAAATAGGAGAAAGAGCTGGCTATGTTACCTGCTTTTTTAGATTTCTGCAGGATAGCGTCATTGTGTCTCTTAAAAGCAAGTCTAAACATGTTCATTTCAAAAGCATTCTAGCAAACATGAAGACACAGAGTTGGCTGAGCTCCAAGAGAAAACAGATTATTTTAAATGCTCTGTCTGAATTTCATTTATAATATATACTGTAATTAATAGGATATTTATTTATATGGCCATCCATCTTCATTGTCACAACTTTGGTATGCTCACAACAATAATCCTCCCCCTCAAAAAAAAGTAAAAGCAGAACATGGTTCCTCAACCAAAGCTTTTCAGTGTATTAATATATATATATATCCCTGAATTTAACTTCACTGTTTCCCAATGTTTGGGAGAAAGAGCTAGTTTTTCCCAGCATTCCAGAAGGCTGAAAGTTTTGGGGGGGGGGGGTAGGCCTGCCCTGTGCAACCTGGTGGAACAGGCAGAGACCCTCAAGGATAAGTTCACAAATAATCTAGCCCCATGCTATGCAGGATTTTTAAGATGATAGCCAGCACCTTGAATTGCACCTGGGAAGAAACTAACATTTGTTCAACAACTCGGAAATACACATAAACCAGGGGGTGCCCAATACCGCACAAGTTATAACATTTCAATGTATGGATGGTCTTCAAGGATAGCTCCATATGGAGAGTGTGGTAGTAGTCCAACTAGGAAGTGACCAAAGCATGAGTGACCATAAACTAGGTCTCCTGGTCCAGAATATTGTCAACTAATCTTGTGCAAATGGATGCAACTGTTAACATTTCACTGTTTTTGTTTCAGAGTACCTTTTTAGTTGTGTATTTCTTTATGCATTACTTCGGATTATTTAACTATGTGAACATTAATGGGTGTGGACTGAAATTATTCATAGAGTTGTCAGAACAATAAGTTCTCGGTATGTCTTTATCCCAACCTGTTAACTCAGTAATGTATCAGTATTTACATATGTGTACATTCATACCTATCAAAGTTAAAGTGAATAATATTTTAATAACAGGAATACATGCTTACTCAAAGTAAGATGCTGATTTATAGGATTGTTGAATTCAGGGTGGTTATTCCAAGTTCAATGAAAATATACAATTAAACTATAAATTTAAAAGGTTTTCATTTCTGCTCTTCTATTTACCATCACATTTGTCTTTACCATTGCCTTACACGCAATTTCAAAAATTACTTTTCCTCCATAAATGTAGTCTTCCTCTCTCAGACACTACAAATGCTGCCTAACAAAGGATCAACTTTTATCTTTCACATATGCACATGCATGCGTATCTCACACACACACACACACACACACACACAAGCAAACTAATTCTTTTAAAAATTAGAATTCTCATGTTGGTATTCTCATAAATGATGTCAGGGCATGCCAGGTGATTTAAGAACAGGAGGGGGGTTGTGTCTGGGCAAACAAAAGATCCACAATAGGGGGAAACCTTTTTTTGGGGGGGTCTTTTTAAAAGACCTTCCAGGTCAGTACTTCTCAATCTCATCAACTTTAACATATATGGACTCCAATTCTACACAACTTAAAGTTGCTGATATTGGGAAACACTATTCTAGATGGAGGGCTCCCTTCATCATCAATCAAAAACCATCACACAACCATTTCATCTTTTCTGCTATAACAAATATCCTACAATAAGAGAAAAATGGAAAGAAACAGAGTAAATATTGAAAAGATTAAAAACTAGAACATGGAAATCCCAGGCCTTGAACTGGCTTCTTTTCCCTGACACAGACTGAATTTTAGACTTGTATCCTTCCGAGCTGTCTGAGATTCCATTCTCGTTTCTCCGCAATAGAGACAGAAAATTTTCACTTACCTAGTTTTGCTGTTTAAGCCGTTTCCTCTTTCAACCCAAATCTTCTACCAACAGCTTTTCACCTACAGTTGCAAATTCTGTTCACTCGTTAAAGTGATTTAAAGAGCTTACAGTGAAGTTCTGAGGCCTGGACTGGGAAAATCCTTTTTGAGAACAGCAATGACCTTCAGTCAGAGCACCTGTCATCAGACTTATGTGTTTGGAACAAGGTTTTACCAAGACACTGTTTACTTTGTTTCCAGAGTCACAGCAAGCCTGATTTAAAGCAACAGGTTTCTTTTATTCATTTGAATGCAAACACAATGCCAAGCGTCATTTGCGCTGCTTAAGAGTTTAGTCATCAGGCTTTGTCAAGCCATTGAAATAATGTCTGGTTGAGAATCTAAAGCCACTGTGTTGACATGTGAAGACTGCAAAGAATGAAGGCATACTATTTATTTTTTATTTATTCATCATATTTTGAAATCACTCCTCTTCCTCACAAAGGTTCATATACTATATATGATGAAGGCAAAGTGGAGATACAGCTATTAAACATAATGAATTTTGACTGATTTTCCAAAACAGGTAGACCTTGCTTAGCAAATGCCTCACATACTGATCATTTGCAGTTATGATGATGATGAAAAAGTAGCTTTGACACCAATCCTTCCATTTATGACCTTTTCATGTCGGTAAAGCAAAGGGAAGCTGAAGTAAGATCATAAGCACCGTCATGGTTAACTAAATATATCTGTTAACTGGGCAAGGGATGAATGGAACTGACAAATTCACTCAAAATCATGAGATGGAGAATCTTTAAAGGAGTGGCTGGATTACTGGGGCACCTTTTCCAATGTATCAAAAATATGTCTACTCCAATGACATATCGGAGCAAAAAGTCAATTCAGGAAAAAACCACATACTTTCTCAAATATGAAAGCAAAGACTTTTGAAAGAAAAATCTAGGAATTTTCACCAAGATAGGCTGTGTTATCAATCAAAATACCTCTTTTTTAAAGTTATTGTTCCATTATCACCCTATTTCAAGAATTACCAAGACTTTATATTCGTAACCCACTCACCAGTTTTGTTTTTTTTATAAAAAAAATATTGGGAACTACTGATGCTTCTTTCATAACAAATGACATTACAAGTGGAATACAATATTATAAATGAGTGCTTCATTGTTCAATATGCTGTCATTACATTCTTGTTCAGATTATTTCTGAATCCTTTTATTAGTGCACCCACGCATCTAATTTGCATTTTATAACTAAAAGAGAATCACTGCAACCACCTTAATTTAAGATCAGCAAAGTAACAAATAAAAATTAATGGATGTAGAAGAGCTTGATTTTGTCCTCACTTGTTGGATTGCATATTATTCCATTTCCAAGTGACTCATTTTTAGTTTATCTCAATAAAGCCAGTAAGGAATCAAGCCTATATAGCAGAAAGTTTTTCATTAGCTTAATAAGAATTTGTAGTTAATTATAGCATTTGGCAATTTGATTTTTTACTGAAAAGTTAACAGGTTGGATGGAGGGAAAGAGATTAACATATGTTGTCCATAATCTACCAAAGGAAATCACCAAATTTCTATTAACTCTTGTGGCTTATTATCTTTTGTCTCTAAGGGATGACATGCAGCATATGCCATTAATGCAGTCTTTGATGCATGCAGTTCCGTTGTAGGATCTCTTATCACCTGGGCATACAGATAGTCCTCGGTTTATTATGACAATTGAGCCTAAAATTTCCATTGCTAAGCAAGACAGTTGTTAAGTGAATTTTGCCCCATTTTATGACTTCTCTTGCCACAGTTGTTGAATCGCTTAAATTAAGTTAGTAACATGGTTGCTATGAATATGGTTTTCCCATTGACTGCTTGTCAGAAGGTTGCAAAAGGTCATGTCCATGACCTTGGGACGCTACAACAGTCATAAATACCTGCCAGTTGCCAAGGGTCCAAATTTTGATCATATGACCACAGGGATGCTGCAACGGCCATAAGTGTACAAGTAGTCCTTGACTTACCACCACAATTGAGCCTAAAAATTTCTGTTGCTAAGCGAGACAGTTAAGGGAGCCTTGCCCTATTATATTACCTTTTTTGCCACAGTTGTTAAGTGAATCACAGCAGTTGTTAAGTTAGCAGCACAGTTGCTAAGCGAATATAGCTTCTCCATTGACTTTGCTAGTCAGAAGGTCACAAAAGGTGATTACTTGAGCCTGGGCACTGCAGGCGTCATAAATATGAATTGGTTGCCACATGTCTGAATTTTGATCACGTGACCATGGGGGTGCTGCAATGGTTGTAAGTGCCAGAACCGGTCATAAGTCACCTTTTTCAGTGCCATTGTAACTTCGAAAGGTCACTGTTGAAGTCTAGGACTACCTATATAAAATGGTCATAAATTCACTTTTTCAGTGCCCTTGTAATTTCGAACAGTAACTAAGTGAATGATTATAAGTCAAGGACTATCTGTATATTAATCCACAAATGCAAGTATAAAACATCCGGTAGCCACCATGACCATAAATGGGGGATACTTCCCACTAAAATCCCAGAGCACAAAATCTGTATAAGTTTCACTTAATATAAATAAGAATGCTGTTACATGCTTTCATTTTTGCGGACTAAACGGGAAAAAAATCTCATCACTTTGGTATCCCAATTTGACATTTTAAAATTATCTTTGTAAATGTTCATACATTTTCTCAGGTTTCTTTATCTTCTATTACCTTCTACATGTAGACATCATTTAACAACCACAATTGGGACCAGCAGCTTGATCGTTAAGTGAAGTGGTCACTGAGTGAAACCATGGCTATGTTTACTGCAGTTTTCTTTTGCTTTACAGACCTGCAAAGATTGTGAATGCAAGGGTTCGTCACAAAATTACTTTTTCATTACTGTCCCAACTACAAATGGATGCTAAATGAGGCAGTTGCAACACAAGAATTATCTGTATTACCTTCGATGTGAGGTTAGAACATTGCTATTACTATCATTATTAACATTAGGGACCACTCATTGTCAATGACAATAAGATTTTACACTACGGTAAGGCTACAATTTAAACTAATTATGTCAGTAAAAGAAAGTAATGAAACTGTTTAGAGATAGGTAATGATGAGCACAATCAATTAAAGCAAGTGTTATACAAAGATACAAGACAATACTTTTAAAAGATAATTGGAATAGGGTTTTTTTTTTAATTTGATTTATATGCCGCCCTTCTCCGGAGACTCAGGGCGGCTTACAATGCGTTAAGCAATAGCCTTCATACTTTTGCATATTTATACAAAGTCAGTTTATTGCCCCCACAAACTGGGTCCTCAATTTACCTACCTTAGAAAGGATGGCAGGCTGAGTCAACCTTGAGCCTGGTGAGATTCAAATTTACAATAATTGCAGATAGCTAGTGTTAATCACAATGCTATCAATCTGCTGAGCCACCAAGCCCTGGTTAATATTTATCAATAGTTTTCATTTTCTGATTCAAAACATCCATCACTGATGCATTTTAGAGCTCTTAATCTCAGTATGATTTAAAAGTCTCAGAATGATTTACAATGCCTGGTCTGTTTTTAGAGTTACTTAATCCCAATGGAATTTTTCTTTGAGCATAAAAAAATAAAGATGTAGCATTTAACTCAGATTTGTTCAGATTAGCTCTCATAAAAAATGCATCAGCCCATTGTACAAAAGATCAAGAGTAGGACAGTATATCTGCTTAAAAAGAAATGAGATACCTAGTGGCTATTTTCCATCTTTTCAGTCAGTTACATAAAATATGGGTTCAGGTAAACAGTGTGAAGAATGTGCTTCATGTGTTAATATCCTTTACCTGCATCAGAATATGGTCTTATGTCAGGAAGACCTTTGGCCCAGAGTTTTGTGTATGTTGGCCAGGGCACTTTTAAATGTTGTGTCCAAGTTGTATCTTATAGGTAGAAATGATACCCTGGCAAAATAGAATGGGCTCAATGTCCTGTAGTTATTGCTCAATTTTCTTTGCAGCCATGCTGATATAGTGAAATGTAGCAAAGTTCATCAACGCTTTTAAAACACTTTTAAAACTTCTGTCTTATCTCAGTGTACTCATGTCAGTACTTTGGGTTTGTCACTGGTCTCCGTCCCCTCATATCCTATGAAACCTGGAATAATTTGCTTTTGGATAATTGGCTGCCTTTCTTCCCCACATCCCCATATTCTACCTGCCATTTTCTCAAGGTTCTGAAATGTTAAATCCCGGAGCATTTCTGCCACCATGCAGAAAAGCCTAAATGTTCTGTGTAGGAGGGAAACTTTAATCCAAGTGGAAGAGACTCATTATGTGTTGAATCTAGGCCGATCTCCTCATGCATCAAAATAATAGGGGAAGAAGGATGAGAAGAACATTTCTCAGCAAGAAATCTTCCACATGCATTTTAGTGGCAGATAGAAAGCAGGTTTCTGTTAGAATAGACAATAGGAGGTTATAATAATAGTCCAGGTTACAACTGACATCTCTGCTTCTATTTTTTTCAGAATTTACCTTTATCTTTGTGGTCTTCTGGATGCTGTTTGTTTACACCAGGGCTATCAAACTCAAGGCCCACAGGCCACATCTGGCCTGTGGGATGCTTAAATCTGGTCCACGGGGCCGCCCTGAAAACAGCAAAGGTGCTTCTGCCAGCGAAAATGGAGCTTGCATGGCCCTCCCGAGCTCCGTTTTCGCTGGCAGAAGGTTGCAGAAGGGCTGTCCTAGCCAAAGATGGAGCTCTAGAGCCTGCTTTTGCTGGCAGAGTGCTCCGGCCACCACAGGCGTCCCCAACACAAGTGATATCAAACTGGCTATGCCCCCTCTGCCCCCCCCCGAGGTCAAACACAACCCTGATGCGGCCCTCAATGAAATTGAGTTTAACACCCCTGGTTTACACCATAAGACAATTGACCCAAACTGATATTAGCAGTGAAGATCATGGAGGAGATACAAGATTAAGGTAACAGTGATTTGTTCAAAGTTTCTTGGAAAACATCAAAACAGAGTTATGTATTTGCACATCACATCCATGGTTACCTAATATGGTCAAATGTTGTCATGAGATGATAAGCTAAAATTGTGGTTCACTATTTTGTTCAAATAAACAGTGAGTTTTAAAGCTTGGCATTCTGTCTGTTGCAAGTGATTTTCTGATTTTTGATGTGTTTATACCTCTATACTTTGCTTCATGGAGGTTTGCAGAAGATAACATTTTTTTAAATGTTCACAAATGCACCAAAGCAGACAACCATTTCATCTTTTTTGGGATATTTTTGTTTGTTTCTTTAACGAATTTTAGCCCAAAGTTCTTCAGAAACTTTATTTACCAAATGAAATCCACTATTGTATTATCTGCTTTAACTGCATTATTATATGTAGCATTGTTAAGATTGTATCATGGTGTTATTTTGCGTTGTTTATTTTAGCTGATTGAATAGAGATTCCTCATTTCTACTTGCTACTTGCTCAGATTTCAGTGTTCTGCATTCAATGATGCAGTGCAGAATGACTTTTTAGGTTGTTGGAAGAAAGTATTTGCTAGAAATTATGAATGCTTTGGGAAGAACTCTACCAATGTGTCTCCTGCTTAACTTTGTATACCCAATACAAAATATTCCCATTATTCCAGATGCTGCTTATTTCCAAATTTAGCATTTCAATCATCTACAGCAGGGGTGTCAAACTCACGATGACATGTTGTCATCATGTGACGTATTGCAACTTTCCTCCCCTTCGCTGAACTAAGGGTGGGCATGGCCAGTGCGTGACGCATCTGGCCCGTGGGCCACAAGTTTGACACCCCTGATCTACAGTATAATATCATCTCTTTTGGTGTTCTGTTGACAAGGTACTGTGAATTGTCATAGAACTGTTCTGGTTCTTCTTCCTCTAGTTTTGTGGTGAAAACAGACATAGTGCATTGTAATAGTGATTGGCTTGAACTCAAATAGAAATCATTTTGTTATTTTGTTAATAAAGATGGCTGTTCCATTTCTTTTATGGTTCTCTGTGTAGAAGTTTTGATGTTCCACTGGTGAAAAGTAAAAAAATTATTTCAGCGTTGATTTTCAGAATGTCAACATTTGTCTTGAGTTTTCTGCAATGACAATATTAAGTTTGTGCTAGTTCACGGTTCTGACATTCCATACACCAAAGACTTTGCAGTATCATTTTTTAGTACTTTGCCTTTGATCAACAGTTAGACATCATCACAGTTTTTAATCCAGCCACCGCATAAGAAAAAATTTAATTCATACTTCTGGTTTTCTTCAGCAGTTCATTACTGTAGATATTTTCTAACTTGAGAAGTTCACCTTCTAGTATTACATTGTCTCAATTGAGTGTTGCCATTTCCATTCGTAATAGCAGATCATACACAACAAATCAGACTGAATATGATACTGAAGAAAACCGAGAAATAGATTTATAATAAATAAAATCCCAATAAACCACAACTAGCTTCCTATCCCTCAACCAAAGCCATTGTCACCATACTGCAAATGTTAAAAGTCCAGAATTACTTTACCACTAATAAACTAAGCTGGATGAGATTGCTACATTAATTTTGGTAATTTTCCATAAATGGGCAAAGATCAGAATGCCCTCTGGTGGTCAACTCGTTATTGCCAAGACCTGCTCATAGCTTAAATGCACAAGGGCTGTTTAAACCCTAGCAAAGTCTTCTCTTATAGAATAATGTTGAGATTAATTTCTATGAATCATATATTAAAAAGTACAGGTAGTTCTCCACTTACAACAGTTCATTTAATGACCATTCAAAGTCACAATGGCAATGAAAAAAATGACTTATGACTGTTTTACATATTTATGATTAATAAAAGAGAATATTTGTAGCTCAGGGATGATATGAGGGGTCCTTGGTGCTCTCTGAGCTTGCTTGTTTTCTTGCAGATGTTTTATTACCCTAACTAGGTAACATCATCAGTGCTAGTTATGCTAGCTATACTTACGATTGCGGCAGCATTCCCATGCTCATGTGATTTACATTCAGAATGCTTGACAACTGACTCATAATTATGATGGTTGCAATGCCGCAGGGTCATGTGATCACCCTTTGAGAACTTCTGACAAGCAAAGTCAAGGGGGAAGCCAGATTCACTTAACAATCATGTTACTAATTTAACAACTGCAGTGATTCATTTAACAAAGGTGGCAAGAAAAGTTGTAATATGGGGCAAAATTTACTTAACAAATATGTTACTTAAAGATCAACAAAGATTCACTTAACAACTGTGTTCCTAACTTTAGAACTGCGGTGTCTCACTTAACAACTGTGGCAAGAAAGGTCATAAAATGAGGCAAAAAACTTAACAATGTCTCACTTAGCAACAATTATGGCTCAATTGTGGTCATAAGTTGAGGACTACCCGTATATTATTTTTTTGGAGTAACTTGTTTGGTAGCCAGTTTGGGATAGTAACTAAAACCATGAGCTAAAAATGAGGATATATCTGGTCCTGCCTTAGCCACAAAGCCAGATGGGTGACTTTCAACTAGTCACTTTCTTTTAGTTCTAGAAAGAAGACAAGGACAAACCACTTCTGAATAAAGTCATCAAAAAACCTGAATGGACTTGTCAGTGAAGTCATCAGGAGTCAAGACGGACTCAAGGGCAACCCACACACACACACAAACAAACACACTTTCAAAAGCGGAAAAAACCCTCACAAGCCTGGTCCTTAGTTCCTACATAGGTTTATCAGATCTAGGCTGCAAAAATCTAAATGAGCACAAAAAGGCAAGAAATAGATACAGAAAGTAAACTTTCCATTGATATTTTAGGGATACAGGTAATCCTCGACTTAGTTTGTTTAGTGACCGTTCGAAGTTTGTTTGTTTAGTGACCGTTCGAAGTTACAATGACGCTGCAAAAAATGACTTATGATCATTTGTCACACTTATGACTGTTGCAGAATCCCCATGCTCATGTGGTTTACATTCAGAATGCTTGGCAACAGGCTCATATTTATGACAGTTGCAGTGTCCTGGGATCATGTGATCCCTTTTTGTGACCTTCTGACAAGCAAAGTCAATGGGGAAGCCAGATTCACTTCACAACCATGTTACTAACTTAATGAGTCACTTAACAAATGTGGCAAGAAAAATCGTAAAATGGGGCAAAACTCACTTAACAAATTTTTGGACTCAATTGTGGTTGTTAGTAGAGGACTACCTGTATAGATTTCTGCAGCCCAGATCTAGTAGCTTTGTTATACAGATAAAGCCAAGAGAATTTTTAATCTGTTAGCATACTAACAGTCACTCACATAGCAGGTTATGTATATTTATTTATTTATTTATTTTACAGAATTTATATGCCGCCCTTCTCCCGAAGGACTCAGGGCAGCGAACACAAATTAAAAACATACAATAATAAAAACCCACTAAAACCAGATTAAAATAATAAATAATAAAAACCCAAGGATCAGATATTATACAAACCTAAATCAGATATGGGATTGAGATATTTTAATAAATTAAATTAAATTAATATTTATAGCAAATGCATGTTCTAGTCCATATTTTTCATATTTGGCAACTTCAAGCTATGTGCAGTTCAATTCCCAGAATTCTCCAGCCAGCATGTTATGTTGAATTATAAACTAGGAATGCATATTTAAATTCGTAAGTCCAAAATTAGGAATAGTAATCATAATTTAAACAGAATTACATGCGATCAGGTTGCGGAAGACTGGCCAGAGCAGGAAGCCTATTAAGCTATTTCAGCTTCTTACTTCAATATACATGAGGAAAGGGTTTATTTTTTAAATTGAGATTAATTAACCAACATTTAAAAAATCATTTGGCAAATTATATGTATATAAATTGACTGAAATACAGAATGAAAATTTTCACATTGCCTTTTTAGGAAAAAAAGGTCAATAGTTGCATGTTTGCCTATTATATAACTTAAACTAGGCCTACCATATCTGTACAAATATGGTGACTATTTGTTGGCAGCAAAGTATTACAGTTTTCTAAATCTCTTCAATAATACAAAATATCTGGATTTTTGAAACTTAGATATATTAGGTTTAAAAAAAGGCACAGGAACCCTGTTTTTTTCCTGGGATGTTATGACATTGTTAGGCTTGATTAAATTTGATATTACTTTTATAGTTCTATAGGTATAATAAAATTTTACTTATCCCTGAATTGAATCTGATATAAATACCTTTCTTCACTGCTGTGAATTGCATTAGGCCTGTAAGCTGCATGGTATCTAGGGTTACCAGGCATCCCGCAAAAGTAGGACGTCTTCCTTTTTCTCCTCATGTCCTCTGTCCAGTATGCACAGCCTTAAAATCAAATATTATCAATGTTTCTGAGTTCCTGAGCAGCTTTTTTCTCAGACCAGCAGTTTCTTAATGTGCTAATGAAAGTTAATAAGCATTGCTGTGGCGGCACAGTGGTTAGAATGCAATATTGCAGGCTAATTCTGCCAGCTGCCGGCAGTTTGATTCTCACTGGCACAAAGTTGACACAGCCTTCCATTCTTTCAGGGTCAGTAAAATGAAGACCCAGATTCAGGGGTGGCTTTCACTTACCTTTGCTATTGATTTGCTCGCGCTCACGTGCTTGCTTTGCTTGCGCATGTGCAACTTCTGCGCATGCACAGAAGCTTCTGCACATGCGCAGAGCATATTTGATGACGTCTGGGTGGGTGAGTGGAGCCTCCTGCTGCCACTGCTACCAGTTCGCCTGAACCTGGACGAACCGGTAGCAACCCACCACTGCCCAGATTGCTGGGAGCAATATACTCTGTAAACCGCTTGGAGAAGGCTGTAAAGCACTATGAAGCCGTATATAAGACTAAGTGCTATTGCTATTGCTCTGCCACCTTAATTAAGTTTATAATACTTCTTGAAACTAACAAGTCCTTGATCAGTTACATGTTGAAAGCTAGCCAGTCCTGTCACTGAAAAACTAATCTTTCTGATACTGGAAAATTAATTTAATATACACATAGACCAGTGGTGGGTTTCAAAAATTTGTATTACTGGTTCTGTGGGTGTGGCTTGGTGGGTGTGGCATGAGAAGGATACTGTAAAATCTCTATTCCCACCCTACTCTAGGGGAAGGTTACTGCAAAATCTCCATTTCCTCCCGATCAGCTGGGTCTCAGGAGGCAGAGAAAGATGGGGGCAGGGCCAGTCAGAATTTTTACAACCGGTTCTCCAAACTACTCAAAATTTCTGCTACCGGTTCTCCAGAACTGGTCAGAACCTGCTGAAACCCACATCTGACATAGACCCCTTCTTTCCTTTCCTTTCCTTTCCTTTCCTTTCCTTTCCTTTCCTTTCCTTTCCTTTCCTTTCCTTTCTTCCTTCCTTCCTTCCTTCCTATAAACAATTACAGTCTCTTCCTCTTAGACTCCCCATTTATCCTCCTTCCCTATTCTTTTATGACCTCCTTTGCATGTTCAGATATCTGGTAACCATAATTTTATCTGAATGTTACTTGACATATTTCTTTGTTTGTTCTGGTTTGGAACTAGAATTTTACTTGGATTGATTAGCTCTACTGATTATTGAATCATGATATGTGACATTGATTGACTGCTGTTATATAAAAATTTTATGAAACAGAAACAAACTATTTACAATATTATTTAAAAGCAGAATTGGCCATGACAGTTTTATGTATGTATGTATGTATGTATGTATGTATGTATGTATGTATGTATTTATTTATTTATTTATTTATTTATTTATTTATTTATTAGTTCGATTTATATGCCACCCTTCTCCAGAGACTCAGGGCGGCTTCCAATGCATTAAGCAATAGCCTTCATACTTTTGTATATACCTGCTTAGTAGGGCTTTCGCCCCCCACCCACCCAAGCGGTGTTCTTTTTTAAATACAAAGTCATCTTATTACCCCCACAATCCGGGTTCTCATTTCACCTACCTCGAAAGGATGGAAGGCTGAGTCAACCTTGAGCCTGTTGAGATTTGAACTTGCAGTAATTGCAGGCAGCTGGCAACTAAGTGCTACTTTAACAGCACTTAGTCCACTACGCCATCAGGCTCCTTGTGTCTGTGTCTATTCTCATGCTTTAAGTTTTCTTACTGTTACGTATTTGTGATAAGTTGCATTCTTATATAAATTTTGCAGAATTATTTTACACAAATAAAAAAAGAGCTCTTAAGTATCTTCTTTGCTCTAAAACTAAATATGTCTAAAACAAGTTATTTATAGAAGCAAAATTTCATTTGTTTCTATCTGAATATATTGTATGTAGGAGTCTCTATGTAGGAGTGCTTGTCCTGAGTTGGGGGATTCACAACTCATAGTAAGGTTTATGAAACAGACATACCCAGATATAAGCTGTGGAATCAGGAATACCAATTACTGGTGTGTCTGACATAAGCATAATAATCAAAAGGCAAATGGTATGACGTGAAACTGTCAGGAAAATTAATCTTTATTTATATGATGAATTGATAGCAACAGAAAATAAATCAGTCCAGATCTAACAAAATCATGAACATAGGTCAAATTTTATTAATCATTGACCAGGTGGTGTTTTTTTTTACTGTAAATCTTTATGCTACATTTGATGTAAGAATATGCCTGGTAATTCAGATATTTGGTTTCAGCAGTCAAAATCTAAATACTTATATTTGGGCAAATTCAGTATTAAATTATTGAAAAGCAAGAAAAATACGAAGGTAACATTAATTGTGGTATGTATTTTAATAACCACAACATTATTTTCTGCCAGTCTGCTTCCCATTTTTTCAGCAAAAATTATGTAAGCCTTTAATATAAATATCCCTAATCAGTATGAATATATCCAACTGCATATTTCAAAAATAGCAGCTCTAATTTTGTATAGCAGCCCTAATTTTCTGTACATCAATTAGTCTATTCTTATCTTCCATTCTCTGCTATGCATGTGATTGCTCCAGTCAGCTTAATAACTTCCCTTCAACTGTATTTTCCTAAGATTAAAGGAAGAAACACAGTAAGAAACAAGATAATAGCAAACACCAAAATATTAACAATTTGACATAAAATTAAACCTGAAGCAAAAAAACCCTCAAGAATTCCTGTCGTTTTCACCAATTTTTGCTTTGGGAATAACACATTATTGGCAAGAATACATTATCATGATTATATTAAAATTCTGGATTTTTCCATTTTCCCCTAATTTGTTTGTCACAGGAAACCAAAATATTGGTTTATCTGACCGTAATTATTATTGTTTTCTGTAGTTTGCTTTATTCTTTCTAAACTTGAATCATTGTCAAAAACAATGACAGTGGGAGGAGCTTTATTATTGACAGATGATTAGATGTATCTATGAAATGTGCATAAAAGGTGAAGTAATCATTCATAGGATGCTAAGAAAACATGGGATGTTGGGAGAAATGAATCATATCATTTAATACTGGTTTATCTGAAATAAAACAAATCTATCTGAAAATCTTTGAACTGTGAACAGAAACTGAAACTCTTAAAATAGTGCTTTTCCTGTATTTTGAATGTACAACTTTATACTCTTCATGTGAAGTTGTCCATGCAAAGCGATGGGTCAGAGGGCTGCCCTCAGTTTCTATGGCCTCAACAAGAATACCATCTAGGCAAGCAAATTGGAGGAAAAATAAAAAACAAAATTCAGGTGCTGTAAGATCATGGTCAACTTATAAGAAAAATAGCACAATGTTTTAAGAGCAATTGTGTGATTAGTTATCTTTATTCAGATATATATGTGGTTCCTTATATAGTCCAGATGGTGTCATTTACAAAAAGAAGCTATTAATAGCTTTGAGTTGAATAAGGGCAATGAAAACTGAATATTTTATTTATTTCAGAAATGTATATGGCCAGCCATCTCATGCAATAGGAATAAATGGGAATAAAATTGAACTATTATCTCTAGCTATAGAGAGAATTTATACATCATGCAAAGCAGGTTACTTTTATCAACGGTTTGCTAAGAATCAAGAAACTATAGTAATAGGAACTATATACTACAATAAGTCATAGTTTACAAACCAGAATGTCTGGGTTCATGTATCACACTGAATGACAGAGTGATTTTGATGTGTAAACATTGTTACTGGATTTTTATATATATATAGCTCACTTGTCCTTCATATAATGTTTGTACTAATAGTAATATTTTCTTTTCAGATTAACATTTTCACTTGCTTACTTCAACCATGAGATGGCCAGCAGAGAGAGGCCTCATGATACTTACTATTCCACCGGTCAAGGAATTCCAACGGCCGGATCGAAGACAAGGGCTTTCTCTGCTGTTGCCCCACCATTTGGAACATCTTACTTTCAGAAGAGAGGCAACCTCTCCCACTTCTGGTTTTCCAGAAGAGTGTAAAGACCTGACTTTGCTAATTAACATGGGGGAAATGGATTCAAGAGTAAGATGCAACTTTGGGGATGGCTGATGGCTTGAAGGTCCCTCTGCCTTTTCACTTTAACCTTCTAACTTTTAATTTTGTTCTTAACTCTGTGTACGTTTATTCACATATTTAAATTGTTTTATTATGTTGTTATAATCCATCCAGAGTCACCTGGGTGAGATGGGTGGTGCAGAGATATAATAAATAGTAAATGCTGATACTGGGTTTATCTAAAAATGTATGATGGAAAGGATTGCTCGACAGAGATATTATCTCCTATATATGACTTTGGATGAATTTCTTGAAATGATGGGATAGTCCCATCTGCTTTCCATTTGCAAGCTTTTGGATATTTTATATTTCTCTCCTGAGCCATCAGGTTTGCCTCTTTTTGTACGTCTTTTATACGTTTGTAGGAACCACTGCAAAAAATAGCTACTTTTTGTAGTTCCAGCAAGGTGCAATGAAATTATTAGTAGAAGTCTAGGAAGAAAGTATCTGATGTTAGATTTTTTTTTAATTTAATATAGTTGTATATTGTCTTCTAAAGTAAGGGGATCAGTTCTTAAAAAATTGGCAGGTTTGGCAACCAATGGTTTCTTAAGAAATCTTTCCTAATTTGCATCATTACATCTATTCCTCCTGAAATGCAACTTCTCAGCATTACAGCAGAAAAAGTCCATACATGTTAAGGAAATAATTTGAAGTCTACATTGTTTGCAGATGCCCCGCTGAACATATACTAGTTAATATATCCTCGTATCCATTCTACAATGGAATAAAGTTACATGGGCCAATGGAGAGTTGTTTAATTATAGGAGGTGTTTGAAATGTTGCATGCATTTTACTGATTGCACGATAATATAAACACCTGCCATAAGCCATCTATAAAACAAGAAGATATTAGAGAATAAGAAAGTTAATATGAAAATGAGATGGAACGGAATCATTTAGTATAAGTGGCTATGTAAAGCGTCATGAAAGTGTCACAATATCATATGCTGAAATTATATTTGCCAGCCTTACCGGCAGCAATACTACTTTCAGGACAGCATAAAGCTCAACGAAATTCCAACTCAGGCTGAACAGATAGACAATTTATATCTTTGACATTAGTTTGCAAAATTCCTTTATGTGATTATGGGCATGATCCCCCTAAAGTAGAAGATTGTAGATCTTAAACATTAATATACTGTTTGTTTCAGAGCTCTATTTTTTAGCTCTCTATATATACTCACTCCATGGAAGCCTTATGGAACTTTGTTTCACTGGCCTATGTTGCTACCTGATGCAGCTTTATAGTACTGAATCTATAGCAACAGCAATCGCAAGACATATCTTTTCTTATTCTCAAGATACAGAATAATAATAAGGTTCCTTGTTGTTGTGCCTGAACAGATGTTTAGAAAACATTTTCTAGAACATACAGTTCTATAAAATATAGAGTGGTGATGCAAAACCCAACCATTCAATGTTTTTAAAATTAATTTTACTCCATGTCTTGCAACCCCTGCTTGAAACACTTTGGACATGTCTTAGTATAGTTGCTATCCACTGCAGACAGGAAACCACAGATTTTACAGTTATGCAAATATTATTGACCTGTCAGCTTTCTTACCAAATATAGCACAAGCTCCCCACACACACACAGTGTACACCGTGGAACTAATTTGTAAAGAATCTCACTCAAATCTTGTTCTTAGTTTGTTGCACTGAAGGCCTGTGGACAAATGCAGTTCAGCCTTTGATCTCAGCCTTTAGGTAAACGTCAGCCAAAGTTCATGTTACCAACTCAATCTGTGCACGAACCTCATCCAAAATCTAGGATGCACCCGATCGCTCAAAAAATTAAGAAGTCTTCATTTGGATTCTTCACAGTATTTACCTCATTGTTAAATATTATTTCTCATGTTGAGAAATGCATTCTTTATTCAAACATACAGTAAGTGGTTGGTTGCAGTTTCCATCTTTACTTTGAGCCATATTAATTAAATTATACTGATAAAAGGGACCCATTAAGTACACCAAATTTTGCATAATTTGGAAGAAGATGGCACAGTTGTGGCTTCTGAGAATCTTTCCAATTCTTTACCAAGAATGGCCATAGGAGTTATTTGTATTTTCTTCTATGTTGTATATCTCTGTGTTTGTTCCTTCTTTTTTCTTGTATTCCATCTGTTTGTGTTTGCATGTATTCATTGGAAAGCATGGGGCTGCTCTGCTCTCAGTCACATGACCAGGAAGGAAGAATGAGAAGAGCCTTAGAATGGAGCAGTCACCACATTTGGAACCTGTCCCAGGGGAGACATTGGAGGAATGGTTCAGCCCCCTATCTCCCTTTGCCTTGGGTAGAGTCCTGGCTTGACCCAGCCCAATATTAGCTCAACATTTTGTTTGCCGGTTTCTTCCTCCATACCGAATTTGGTTCTATTCTGTTCTGTTTCAGACAATTATTGTGCAGACAGTCAGATTCTCAACAGCCCTTTTTAGTTTCTTTCCAACATTTCACTGGGTTGGAAAAAATAATAATTTTGCGGGCGGGCACATTTCCAGCTCAATGGCAACAGGAGGGAAATATCTTTCTAACTTCCATCATCACACAATGTTCCAAAAATAATCTACAGTATAGTAGTTATCTTGGCACCTAAATAATCTGGCCTACTGCTAAATCCCTGTGAGGTCATTTGTGAAACAAAGGGATGCTGCGATGAACAACCAACTGGAAAGATTAACTGGAGGAGAAACACTGGAGCAAGAGCTTGCTATTCTTCACATGTCAGCAAAATCAGAGGCCAATACAGATATAGAGCCCAACCTGCCTTGTGAAGTGCTGAGGACAACACCATAGCTTCCTCTAGATTAGAGAGAAAAGGTTTTACAGGAAATTTTAGACCACACATTTGGAGATGTGGAGATATGAATACCAGGAACCCAATATATATATATATATGCCTTTTTAATATTATTTTATCCGATGTCTATGGAGATTCTCAGTCCTCCAGGTCATAGTTGTCCCAAAGGTGCTTTTTCAAGAGGCAACTGGACTTTGAAAACGTTTTGCTTCTCATCCAAGAAGCTTCTTCAGCTATTTTATCCTATCTTTCTACTCCATTTGAGCTCTCAAGACAGCTAATAATACTTAAAATGAGAAATACAAAACAAACCAAGTTCAGCAGCATAAGGAAAAATCTGTACAAAAATCAGTTAGTAATCAAAGTTCTAGCAAAGGACATGTATGTTTGCTGCAGTTATAAAGGCAAAGGGAGTAGGAACCAGCATAGTTATTGAAGGAAGAGATTCATGGATTCTCAACACCAGAGAAAATGCTTTAGTCTAATTGACTTATATCAGAGACTACATTCATTCTGTCATAAATACTAAGACACTTATTTTCTCTTGCTGACATTTCCCACAAGTGCAGGGTCGGTTCCCCCCCCCCCCAGATCATCCAAGTATTGATCCGTTATTTGGCATAATCTAAAGTTAGCACAGAAGCCAGAATTTCCTAAGATATTCAAAGATGGTCTGTCTTTTACCAGCAGGTTAAACTCTTCCAGCACAATCAAGAATCACTAGCCACAATTAGCTCCTATTAATATATCTCTGGAGACTTACTCACTTTTCTTTTCTCTTGCTGTATGAAAACTCACACCGTAAGTCAGATATAATAGATGAGGAGCAAGGAAAACAGAAGCAGGGGAAATGGAGAAATTAGACTGTCATGTTTTATTAATGCCAATTTCATTTAGGGGCAGTGTGAGTAAGAATAAGCTAATCCTTATAAATTTCTGCAAAGTTGAAAGGAAGAATTAAGATGGAATCCCAACTACTTGGTGAAGGCAGTACTGTAGAGTTGCATTGAGAGAGTGAATGAGGAGGTGTGTGTGGTTGGCCCATTTCATTCGACTTAATTTGTATGAGGAAGTTCTCTGCTCTGTTTCCTTTCTCTCTCAGCACCATTAAACAGGAAGCTGAGTGAGTTGCAAGCAGCTGCTGAGCTCTGTGAACAGACAGCTTTGGGATCTTTTCTTAACTGCTGAGTAGTTAATGTTTCTTCAATTTAAGTTTTATTTTTTATGTTGGGTTTTCTCTTTTTTAAATCCAAGGCATGGATCAGTGCTGGTACCATGGAAGCATCACTCGTTCAAAAGCTGAGGACTTACTTTCTAAAGTAGGCAAGGATGGAAGTTTTCTCGTCAGGGCCAGTGAATCTGTCTCTTCAGCTTACGCCCTCTGTTTGCTGTAAGTATGGCTGTTGTTTTTTGCCTCAGTTCACCTGCTCTTTTACTGATTTAATTCACAGAGAATTGGAAGCAGGATCTAGTTTTTATATGATGGGTGATGACAGTTAAGAGTGTGGAAGGCGCATTAAAAGTACTTGGCCAATTAAGTGTCATTATAGAATAAATTATCTGAAAAAATGCTAACATATTTACCATAAATATGAATAAACATATTTAAAGGTAGGCAGTAGTAAAAGGGTAATTTTTAGAACATTTACGGAGTTAGCTTTCATCTTGTTATTTTGATTTTAGCAAACTGAAGTCAGAATAACCACTAGATTTAGTACTCAGGAACTGATTTTTCTTAGGAACTGAGGTGTGATTGATGTAATGATACATACTGTGTATGCAAAAACTTGATAAAGGATGTTGGCTTTATTTACGTTAAATCAATGAGATATTGCTTTTGGGAGGGGTGTTATGTTGGTGGAGTGTACCTGGGAATATAGGAAAATATCTGAAGAAAATCATTATTTTATTTCCAGACCATTTAATTATATAGAAAGTCAGTTAATATAAATGATGTAATTTAGCAGTAGAAGGATAGGCAAATTATATCCTTCAAGATTTCCTGGGTGCAGAAGTTCAGCAAAATCTAAATGGCAAAAGTGCCTCCTCCTTGTAGTTGTGCAATTTTTGTTATGCATGTGAAGAACTAGGAATAATCAAAAACCAGTTCTAATTCTAAATTGTTCATACACAGAGACCCTCACACACAATTTAATGAGAAAATTATGCAGAAAATTTGCATTTTCGCCAGTAATGTTTTCTTTTCCACTGCACTCTACAGAATTAATTCAATAATTTATGACTGAAAGATGTTGATCCTCAGTATGGTAACCTTTAAAAATACTTTTTTCAATAATTACTGATTACAGTAATTCCAAATAAAACCTTCAAATTATGAGTGAGATAAACTCATATTTCCACTGGAGTTGGTCATGGTTCTGTTATGATGGTTGGTTCAAATATTACACTAAATAGCAACAAAATGTTTTAACATTATGTTTTATCAAAACTAAATAATCCACTCATACAAAGATATACATTATATGACCAAATTAGTCTTTGATTGTACCTGATGAATAAGAAAAAATTTATAAAGGGGGTATGAGAAATCAGAATAACAATTAGTCTTGGTATTTTGAGTTTTTGTCTAGCTTACTGTAGGGCTTCTGGAGAATACAGTCTGATTACTAAAGAAATACAAGCATTGTTTGCTAAATTGTTTTTTTCTTTGTTTTGACATATACTATATCTCTACTTGATGTTGTTAAGTAATTCCTCTAAAGACGCTTGTCTGGTGCCTAGATTATGGTCTTCCTAGTGCTAAGCCACAATGTGATTTGTTCTGACATTTTAATTTGATAATTGAATAAAGTTGATAATCATTAAAGATGTTATCAAGAGGTTAATTGATACTTGACATACCACTCAGGTTGAATTCTTGAGTGGACAAAGAGCAGAGGTAGTATTTAAGTAAACTAATAAGAGTGTCTACAAGGTATGGTCAATGCATATAAAAATAAGCATAACTTCAATTGCATAGTCATGGCTACCATTTTGAGTTTTTTGACCACACCTGTAGTTAATGTTTCATTAAATAATATTCTGAAATCCATTTCTAATTTCTGGAAATACCTCCAGGCAACAGTTCTAGAATCTAGATAGTTAGAAGGAAACACAGCAGTTTAAAGTCATTTTAAGAACAAATAATTTATGAGCTGGTAATTGGCAACATTGGCAGCTGCCTTGAATTGGCAGCATTCTGAGCAAGGGAATCTAATTTAAATATATAAGATAATTCATTTTTTATTTCCTTGGTTTAGGCACGTATTGATCTGCTCATGGTGTTTTACTTCTTGACATATGATTTCTTTCATGCAAAAGAAATGAAACATTGAAACCCTCCCTGAGTGGAGATGGAAAATTTTCAATAGTACCTTAAGCAGATCCATATGTTTTACAGCAGAATTATAGCCATCTATTGAAACAATTTTTTCCCAATCAAGTTATTTTTAAAATGCCCTAAATGAATATAAATCTAATTTCTAGTACTAAAGTATATGCTTTAGTAAATTACTTGGTGTCATTCTTATTTGATTTATATGCTATTTTTCTACTCTAGTGAATGCTCTTGATTGTCTCATTAAATAAAAATGTTTAAACATCATTTAAAATTAACAATAAAATAGGTGTTAAAATCATTTAATATTTAAAACTCAGGGAAACTTCGATCTGATATTATATATTACTGGGATCTTGAAATTCTAGTTCTTCCAACTTTTTTTAAAATGTTTATTTTTGTTGCTTTTAAAATAATAACAAAATTGCTTTTAAAATAATAACAAAATTGCTTTTAAAATAATAAAAAAGAACATAAAGATAATAAAAATATATTCATTGTCAAATAAAAACCACATAGAAAGTATTTTTAAAAAGTAAAATACAACAAAGAAACAAAAAACAAAGAAGCATAGTATGATACCTTGTTTCCCTGAAAATAAGACATCCCCTGATAATAAGCCCAATCGGGCTTTTGAGTGCATGCGCTAAAATAAGCCTGCCCCTGAAAAGAAGCCTTCCCTGAAAATATTTAAACACAGAGCTGGAAGTCGGGTAAGATGGCAGGAGGAGCCCCATCTCGCTCCACGTGCCCCAAAATAATAAAACCTCCCCGAAAATAAAGCCAAGCACTTATTTCAGGGTTCAAAAAAATATAAGACAGGGTCTTATTTTCAGGGAAACCCGGTATATCATTTTAGCAGTAATTCAAAACTATATATACTTATCTAATTTAAATATTATTCAATATGTATATATTTCTAAACCATTTATATAACTATCATGTTTTTAATTTGCTGGGTTTTGTATAAATGAGTCTTATATTTCATTGTTCATACAAAGCCTATATAGGCAATCCACTGATAGATCTTTAATCCATTGAGTGAAAGGGACTGTACATTTATCTGTACAATATTGCAAAATCTGTGTTTTAGTTAAACTATGAACATGGGGAATCTGTTTAGTTGACCAGCTGTCAAATTCCATGTACCAGGTATGTCATTCAAGAGAATATTATACTCTGAAAATTTTAGCTTTTGTCACACAATCATGTTTATATAATGCACTACTTACTCCCAAAACTTAGTAAGTATAGGACATTGTAAAAACATGTGTTAATCATTAATGCTAGTGGCTGAAAAATATTGGAACAGTTTGTCAAGTCATGTCGCATTTCATAGCCTGTGAAGATACGACCCCAAAAGCTGAAAAGCAAAGTCTGTTTATGTGATTATGAAACATACATGATAGCCTTACAATCAAAAGGCATTGTGCAAGCATCTTTCCTCTTCTTGCTTAAGAGGGCTTTTAGGAGCGAGAAACAGTTTTGTGAATGAGACATGATTATGGTATGATACAACTTTGCTGTGGAATTCCACTTGATTAAATGAAAACTCCACCTCAAACCAATAGTATAAATTTCTGTTTTGCAAACTGTGTAGTTGGCATTTGGGAGATGAGTCTTTTCCCTTATTTCTAGACACTCCTGCTCAACCCTATCAGACCCTGACACATCACCCAAACTCAGGGCTCTGAGGAGAATTGTAAAAAAGGCATTGTAAAAAAATGACCAGAATCTGATTAAAGGATTAAGTTCGGGGTTTTGATTCTTGTCAGAGGCCCGAGTTTGGGTGATGTGTTAAGGTCTGATGCATAAATACACCTGAGTAGATTTTCTCAGCTGCTCTTGTAGCAGCAGTGGCTAATCCCTGCCTTTTTCTATCTTTCTGTCACAGGGCAGATCCACAGCTTTCTCCACTGAACAGCAGAGAAGCTGCATGTTTTAGCCTATTCCAGTTGCTGCAGTGCTATCTTCAAAACATTCAGTTTATGTCAAACCAACAAGCCTAAATTTAATGAGAATTAGGTCTTCTGGTTAGTGCTATATAAAATCTTAAGACTGTATGGCAGTCTTACAAAAGATGGAAGAAACTCTGTTTTTTATTATAAACTTTCTGGCTCTTCATATAACACTTATAATTAGTTATAATAACAATTATTATAACTAATAAATATAATTATATTTTAACCTTCCTTTTATGGAAAGTTTATTTTACAAAAAAAAAGTTTGACCTTTCCTCTTTAGTAAGAATATCACAGTATATGATTTAGCAAAGTCCTGCTTCTAAAAAGCTGATTTGCAAGTAAACCAATTTCTTCTCTCACCTATTCTAAGTGCTGAGCAGAAAAATTCCACTTTCTGGAAAGCGTTCCAATTTTTTTTCTTCCTAACAAAGATGGTGCGGGTCACAATTAGGAATAAGAATAAAACTTCTACTGGCATGAAGCAGAAACCCTTTTCATTGCCCCTAATTGCATTGTGGAGAAGACTGTTTCTGTCAATTTCACATCTGGAAAAAGGAGAAAATCTCTAATCCCCCAGTACTAGAAATTCTAAAGTCCTGCCCTCTCAGTCTTAGAATTTGTTTAATCCTAATCTTGCTGCAAAACTATACTACACTAGTATCAAATTCAGAGCTGCCTAGTCTACCCTTTGGAGGAGGAGCATCACCCAACAACTTCAACCAAACTTATCTCATGGGAGTCTGACAATAGCTAATAGAATACATGTTCTTGCACAGGAACAGGAAGTTCAAGTGCAAAGCCCAAGAGAAGGTATAAAAGCCACCCTCTTTCAACTCCATGTGGTCAGCTACCCAGAATCACATGTGCTTCGTGGTTCTGCTTCATCAATAAATGGACCCTCTTTCCCATCAGCCTCCAGCCTCCATTTTGTCTCCACTGCCTTTCTCCCAGCTTGGAACTGAACCAGATGGATATTTCTTCCAACAGTATTTATTTCAGTCTTGCCTCATTTCAATAAAGTGGCTCTCCTATCCCTCTTCTCTTTCTGGAGTTTGATACAGAAACAAACTGTTGATTTGAAGTTGCCTCCAAAGATTCTGCAGATTTTTTTTTTAAAAAGTGACTATAAATGGGTCTGGAACAAAATGATATTTCTTAGAGTGATACATTGAACTTCTTTTTTAAAACCAAATTTGAATTTCACTAAAAATTCTGATGAAAAACAAATCCATAGTTTTCTCTCTCTTCGTTTAGCTTTCTAAATTGCCTTGTTTTACCTTCCCTTATTCAGAGTTTTATGAAAGAGACTAGTGTTATCTCTTATTTCTAAACCTCTATCATTTCCCAATTTTTATTTTTCTCCTCTGAGAAATTTACTTTGAAATTGCAACTTTTCCTAAAATTGTGACTTGAAACATTTTTCGGGAAGCATGGCCAATCAATAGTTTTGTACCGGCATTTTTTAAAAGTTATGAATGAATTCAAATTTAATGAAATTTGTACAAAGCAATCCTGCTCTCTGCTAATTCCATTCTTCTGAAACTTTTTCTACTTAAACATCATTTCCATTAAACATCTTAACTGTACTTATATAAGACACAAGGTCCTGTAAGGTTCTTAACCACACTATGAATATTGCTATTGGATCAAAGTGAGATACAGCAGATGTATCTTGGGTTTTACCAGAATATGAATACAATGCAAACACAAATCCCTAGAGGAAACAGTAAGGTTATTCCATTCACAACTGAAAATCATTATTTAAGATAACAGTTAACTCAGATTTATAAATAAAAATAAAGAGAATATAAATGATTATTAATTTTTTAAAAAAATTTGATTTATATGCCGCCCTTCTCCGGAGACTCAGGGCAGCTTACAATGCGCTAAGCAATAGCCTTCATTCTTTTGTATATTTATACAAAGTCAGCTTATTGCCCCCACAAACTGGGTCCTCAATTTACCTACCTTAGAAAGGTTGGAAGGCTGAGTCAACCTTGAGCCTTGGTGAGATTCGAACCTGCAGTAATTGCAGGCAGCTGGTCTTAATAACTAGCTTAATAACAGGGTGCCTTAGACCACTGTACTACCAAGGCTCTTAATGAATGCAATAGAAAAGTAGTATCATTCACATATTAGGAAACTTTTAAAAGTTATCTGGACTATATTGTTAGAGATATATTCTATGGCATGTTTATCAGAAAAAATAAACCTAAATCAATCCATGAAGGGGAGGTTTTTTTGTGTGTGTGGATAGAAATAGGTGGAAATCATTGGCACTTGGCATAATAGGTCCCAAAGAAACAAGCCAAAAGCAGCTTTTTGTGAGCAATCCTGTGGCATTATTAACTTTGAAGGCATACATTTGCATTGAATAAACAATCATGGTAACCACTGGTGGAAATGCAGTCAATGGATCTTCAGCAACTTAAACTAAAAATGCAGATTGCATATCTGGCAGTTTGAAATCCAATATATGTCACTTTTGCCATTTATTCAGTGCACCTTTGGAATTTATTCAATGCACAATTTGTTTAAGCAGCTGAAGCATCAGCACACACTCCAACTGGAGAGAGTTCTTAATTGGAGAAAAGTGTGAATCCAATCCAGCCAGAGGAAGCCAAACCATTTGTGTCAAGAGCCCTGCTCCGTTTCATGGTTGTAAAGGATTCGAATGCATGTGCCATAATTATGCACACCGTGGAGGCACAGATATACAATGATACACTGATGACTGATTCTGTGACTCAGGCTACAACCAGAAGCAGCTACTTTCTCTTCCTTTATAGCTGAGTGTAAAATGGCTTTGTCAGCTGATTTTCACTGTAATAGTTTTCCAAGCACCCTTTGATTGTTTAATTTGACAACTGTTCTTAAAAAGATTGGAAAATATTTTGTGGCCAGAAATGAAAAAAAGCAGCATACACATGCCCAGATATGCTTTGTGTGTACTTTCTGATATTAAAAATATTTTGATTTAAAAAATTTTTAAAAACAAGTTTGAAATTCATCATATGAATCTATTAAAGCTTTGGGAATTTATGTTCTTTAAAAAATAATGTTTTTGGAGACAAAATATAAATATGAATCTTCAGATTTATTTTTACAAGTATGTAAGGAAAAATGGAAATAAATATCAAGATTGAAATCTTTTCAGATCAAAATACTTCAATACTGTACTGAAATACTCTAGTTTATCTTACATTGTGGAAAGAAAGAAGGTTGACAGGACTTTTTTTTTAACAAAAAGAGGGTTTTTTAAAGGACAAAAGCCTTGAGCAGTAGACTGCTATTGGCAAGACAGAACTAAAAGTATAGTGTCCGAGAACTGACAGAAACCCTTTCATATGGAAAGCTACGGTAGATGCAAACCTTATAAACAAATCTGAGAACTGTTGGGAATATTGGATGGTTTCCCAAGATGATTTTTTTTCTTTCTGAACTATTTTAAGGTTTTCTCCTCATGTATTCCAGGTATCGGAATTGCGTATATACCTACAGGATTCTACCAAATAAAGAAAATAAACTAGTGATCCAGGTAAGACCAAGTTGAATGCTAAAAATGGAAGTCTCTTTTCCTGTGTCTGCTCTCTCATATGAAGTCAGCAAAGAAACTTAACTTTCTTTCCGCAAAATAAAGGCTTGTATACAACACAGGCACCTGTTCCACATCACTTACAAGCACTGGTTCTGATACTGAAAGTCTGCTTAGAGGAGCGCAAGGATCAGTTTCTGCCTTCTTCCAAGCTAATCAGACTCTGCCTCCTTTTCTGGCCTCTTGTTTGGATGATTGAAAGTATCTTGAGGTTCTGTTTTGAATAAAACCAACATAAAAAGCTGCAGTATCTTAGCTATCCTTTCATTCAGTTAACTTTCAGTCAACATCTAAACAAGGGTGATGTGGGTCTCCTTTCCTATATATTTTTTTCAGCTCAGAACAGCGCCTATTTTTCCAGCTAGTGCTAAGGTAGGTGGTGTTGTATCAAACACAATCTCAGGGTATGGGGGTGGGTGATATCCAACTGTTTATCCTTCCTTGCCCCAACGATTTTTGAAGAGGGGGGCGTTGGCAGTAGAGTGGTCTGCACAATCTATTGCCATTGTCAGACCCGTGAAAGCTGTGCCACACTGTTGTGATGGAACTCCACTTCTTTCATGCCTGCACAAAGTCCATAATGCATAAACAAAAAGGGTGGTGCTTCCATTGTATGAGTGCAGGAGTGTCAAACTTGATTTCATTGAGGGCCCCATCAGGATTCTATTTGACCTTGGGAGGGTGGGGGGGGCATGGGCAGCTTGACATCACTCTTATCGGGGGCACCTGTGGTGGCCCGAGCGCTCTGCAAGCAAAAACAGGCTCCTGAGCTCCGTTTTCGGCTGTCACAGCCTCCTGCAACCCTCTGCCAGTGAAAACAGAGCTCAGGAGTCTGTTTTTGCTGGCAGAGCGCTTGGGCCACCACAGGTGTGCCACGTGCCATTTTCACTGGCAGAGGGTTGCAGGAGGCTGTGGCAGCCGAAAACGGAGCTCAGGAGCCCATTTTCGCTGGCAGAAGCAATGCAGGATGGTGCTTCACTGTTTACAGGGTGACCCCCATGGGCCAGATCTAAGTAGCCTGCGGGCTGGATCTGGCCCCCAAGACTTGAGTTTCACACCCCTGTATTAGTGTGATGCTACTTTTATCTCCCTTCTCCATCCCTTAGATGCTGCTGTTTGGCAATTATTTAATGAACAATTTTATTAATTAAAATCTTCTAGTGTTTTCATAATCAGAGTAAGTGAAGCAGGCTTCTAAAACTTATATGTCATTAATGGTCCTCGGATGCCATTCACAGCTGTCATTGTGTTGCCATCAATCTGCAGCAATATTGTTTTCTAACATAACATCTAGCTTACATGTACATCTTATAGCACTCTTGCCATCCTGTTCTTGCTGTTCTACTTATTTTTTGGTTTTTTGGGGTTCCCCCCCTTGAACTGTATTTCTATTAAACAATTAAACCAGTTACATGTTTATCTCAATCCAGCGATATCCCCACTAATAAGCAACATATAAAATAACAACATTTGCTTTGCAATGTTTTCTTCGTGTTTTCTTTTGCTCTCAGGCAATGGGAAGACATGGAGCAAAAAATGTCAGATTTTTTTTCCTTGCCTGTTTTTCAGTTTACACCTAAACAGGTGAACAACTCTGAATGACCACACAATAGTTTGAAACATTTATTTCTGCAAAGCTGCAGAGTTGCTAGTTACTAGGTTGTAAGCAGTGTAAGCAGTAGAAATGCTCATTCCTTATACTGCTGCAGCATTGTATCGTGGCTTGGCGCAGATACCTCCTGTAAGTCCTAAATGCAAATGATAGCACACAAGGGACTTTTCATACCCATCCTGCTTATTTCACAGGAACACACTGTGCATTGAGATGTGATGCTGTATATGATTATAAAGTTACTGCAATGGTATTCATCTTTATATGCCCACCAAGCTTTGGAAAAAATACCAAAAATACCAAAACAGTGTTTTGATAATACTAAAAATTCTTACAGAGATGGACTTGTGAGGTCAATAGTTCTAAATATATAGAAATTCTTTGCAGCTGATCTGTCTGTGTATATTTGGTTACCACAGTGACACACGATCTTTGCACTAAAGTCTGCTTTATTTGGGAAATTAACCTCAAATCCTTTATAGGTAGTCCTCAACTGACAAACAAAACTTTTGTAAAAACGTCCATTGTTAAGCGGGGCAGTTGTTAAGTTGTGCTTCATTTTACAACCTTTTTTCTCATGGTTGTTAAGCGAATTGCTGCAGTTGTTAAGCCACTCGTGGTTGTTAGGTGAATCTGGCTTCCCTCATTGACTTTGCTTGTTGGAAGCAGCTGGGAAGGCTACAAAAAGTGATCACATTGCAGGCTAGTTGCCAGGTCCCAAATTTTGATCATGTTGCAACAGTCGCTAAGTGTGAAAAATGGGAAGAAGTCACTTTTTTCAGTGCTGTTGTAACTTCAAATGATCACTAAATAAATTGTTGTAAATCAAGGATTATCTGTATCTGGGGCCAAAATGTTGGATTTCCGAAAATCTTGTTCTCTTGCTTTGGTGCTCTGAGCAGGACTGACTTACTTACTAGCTTAGGACAGTGGAAGTCATTCTGTTTGGATTCTGATTCCAAGATGGGATTTCCTTCTCTTCTGGAAAGGCTTCCAGATGGCCAAGATTTCTTGCTGAATTATTCTTCTGAGGACAGAGAAGAAGCATTATTCTAAGGCTGCGTGAAAAATCTGTACCTGAATTTCAATTCCCAGCTTTCTCAGTAAATATAGCCAATGATAAGAGTTCTAAATCCACAATTTATGGAGTAAGAAGTTCCCAGACTGTCGGGGGAGGGGGTCTTTTATGTGAACCCTAGAGCACTTTTGTAGTTAGAGTGTTAAATTTATATGTGTGTATCTGTTCCTACTTCAAATTAGTTTGCCTGTTTAAAAATTATGCACAATTATTTTTAACTTCTTTAAGGCTTCAGTATCACCATAATACTTTTCGTGTGATGTTCAAGGCTGTTTTTTTAGCTTTTATAGCAGAGCCCTTTCCTTGCATCCTGATATCTAGAGGAAGAAAGCATAATTTGCAATCCAAAGCTACATAAGATGAGTAGCCTAACACAGGCTGAATCCTCTCATGCTCATATCCTGAAACAATTGTTTTATTTAGCATTGGCCATTAGCCCTTCATTCATTGTTGCTATGTCATATTTTGGCAAAGAGGTCATTTTGTTCTTCATCACTAATTGATCTCAGGACATTAGGGTTGTGTGCAAGGAAGCAAAACCATGGGCTCGTTTTGAGCATCTGGTCATTCTTCATTTTGCTTTGCCTCTGAGACCAGGACTGTGTGTAATAGGAAAGTGATGCATAGTCTGAAAAGCAGCCCAAAAACTAGGATCCTTGTTGATCTGATGAAGCTCCAAGTGAGTGGTGTGATTATGCTTTCTTATCACACGGGAAGTAGTTGGCTTACTGCTTCCAGCAAATATTACATAGTACTATTACTTTCAGTGAACCTTACAAAAAGGTTAATGACATAATATGATGGATTTCCCTCTAATATGGGGGGGGGGATGTTGCATAATAAGTTAGCCCATTAAACATTTTGATAAGTTCTAGTGTAAGAAATAGGACCTGTAAATTTGTGGGAATAAACAAAGTAGTAGTATTTTAGTTACTGTATTTTTCAGAATATAAGACATACCATTTTCCCCCCAAAAAGAGGGTGAAAATCTGGGTAGGTCTTATACTCTGAATGTAGCCCCGCCCACAAATGGAGATGAGGCTGAAAGAAGCCTCTGAAAGAAGCTTCAGAAAAAAAGCCTCCAAACAGAGCTTCAGAAAAAAAGCCTTTTTTTCTGAAGCTCTGTTTTGGAGGCTTTCAGAGTCCGAAAAAGAAGTTTTTTCTGAAACAGAGTTTCAGAAGTTTCAGAGGCAGAAAAAAAAGCAAGGCAAAGAGCTCACAACCAACGAACCTGTTACTAAAATTCACCACTGGGAACAGCTGATTGGGTGTATTCCAGGAGGCCAATCCACCCACCAATCAACTTTTTTCTTATTTTCCTCCCCAAAAACTAAGGTGCATCTTATATTCCGGTGCATCTTATACTCCGAAAAATACGGTATGTAAGATTTAAATAATGTGAAATTGAAAATATACAAAATACATTACAAGAACTACAAAGTATCTATAAAATATATCCTGGACAAACAAAAATTAACCAACAGCAACTATCTGACTTTTTTCCCTAGTCTTTTGTAGAAATAATGAGTTCCTCTAGTGTGATGAGTGATAACTTGAACTATATTCTGCATTTCCTGCAACTGGCCTTGCAGTTGACGTCATCAACAGATTTGAGCTGTGCAGAGGATACAGAGTGTGTCAGATCTCCTGTGATCTGTTGTAAAGAATATAGGCTAGGTAGGAACAATGTCACTGTCTGCGTTTAACTTTCTATTAAAGTAGCCTAGCTACTTGTTTGTTGTTAACAGCAGCAATCAAGAATATTGGTGCAGATACAGATTTAATCCTATTTGAATTAAACTTTTATAGCCCATGCTAATTATGGCTAATTCAGAATCCATCCCAGAATGTGTGCTATCCCTACATTTGCCCATATGAGTGCATACCAGGGCACAACTTAGGACCGGTCACATGAATAATAATGTATTATCTTTTTGTTTTTGGTATTCAGAACTAATGGTTTATTTTTTTTTACTTATATGACCTGTCAGGCTTTGAAAATCTTAATCTAATAGATTGCACACAATATTAAATTCAACGTTTTTGAATGTGCTGAAAGAGTAAAGAAGACATTGCAGCAGGCTAAGAAAATTACTATCAGATTCAATCACTTCAATTACAAGCGATTACTTGCCACAGCAGGAATGTAGAGAATGTAATGGTTCTTTGCAATGGTTATTAACAAGTAAGCAGGGGAAGTGGAATGCTAAAGTTTTGATTCTCAGGGAAGCTTTTGAGAGTTGAAGTAGGGACTAGATAGAGAATTGAAAGTTTAACTATTAAATAGAATTTTAAAAATGTACTTCTTGTTCATGCAGATTAACTTTCTCCAATTCTATAAATGACATATGTAACTCAGGGGTGAAATCCAGCAGGTTCTGACAGGTTCTGAAGAACCGGTAGCGGAAATTTTGAGTAGTGTGGAGAACCGGCAAATAGTCATTTTTTGGGCTGGCCGCAGAGAGGGGTGGCAATGGAGATATTGCAGTATCCTTCTCCCAGGAGTGGGAAGGGAATGGGGATTTTGCAGCATCCTTCCCCTGGAGTGGGGTGGGAATGGAGATTTTGCAATATCCTTCCCCTGCCACGCCCACCAAGCCACGCCCCCAAGCCACGCCCACAGAACCGGTAGTAGAAAAATTTGGATTTCACCACTGATGTAACTTATACCATCCATAGTGTTATTATTGGCTTGAATAGTTGGCTGAGAATTATGGTAGTTGTAGTTCCACATATTTGGAAATTACATTGGAAAAGTCTGGTGCAGAATAAAGCTGTCCAATATAACATGACTTCCTTCATTTGTTTTTATGCTCTGGCTAATACATATCAGTGTGCAGAAAATATTTAACACAATGGTCTTTCCAGTTACAGAATTGAACATAAGAAATACAAAGAAGGATAGAGCTAATCTTTTGTCAATAGTTGTTGGAAAGAGAAAATACTATGTGATATTTAATTATACTCTGCTTTTAACACGTTTTAGGTGATTACCACTGACATATACAGGATAGACTTATTTTTCCTGGTAACCCTGGGAAACTAGAAGATTTTCAGAGACAAGTGGATGTTATTTAAAATCTTGTCATACTAACTAAGCATTTGTTTTAAAAGCAAATATCTGCTCTTTGCAGTTGCTGAAGTAATTTTAATAGGAACAATGCAGTGTTATCCTAAGCCATAGCTGCATGTAGCTATTTCAAGTTGTCTCCCTTGGATGTCTCAAGTGCTTTGTGGATATTGGAGAATAGATATCACAGTAGGAAGCAATTTAAAATTCTTTTAAAAAGGTTTAAGAGATTCTGTA